>NC_090753.1:59329591-59332091 GCF_036898095.1 Palaemon carinicauda
GAACATCCATATGTATAAACATACATATAAAGTAGAAAGCAAGAAATATATATATGTATATATATATATATATATATATATGTGTATATATATACACACACACACACACACATATATATATATATATATATATTAGGAGTACCTCGTCCAAGCTCCCCTGTTATGAAAGTAGACAGAGAGAGAGAGAGAGAGAGGGAGAGAGAGAGAGAGAGAGAGAGAGAGAGAGAGAGACGCCTTTGATATTCATTGCTCACTTCTCTTTACTTGAGAGAGAGAGAGAGAGAGAGAGAGAGAGAGAGAGATGCATTTCAAATGTCATTAAAAAACATCCGTGCAATATATCCACCGATCTTGATAAGAAAAATAAAATGGTCATATTTATAAAATATTTTGAGAAAAATGATTAAAGTGTATTTGTTTATTTCTTTATTTCTTTCTTTCTTTATTTATTTATTTATTAACCTTCTATGCATTGTTTTATCACGGTAAAAAAAACATTCCTTATAAATCTTTCTCCAAATTTGTTTAGAATTCGACGGCAGATAAAGTTTTGTTTTGCATTTTGTAATTGATTATTTGGTTGTGTTCGATGTGAATTTTTTTTTTCATGTTATTTTATATATCTTTTTTTTTTTATTATATTATCACATTCATATTAACATTTTGTTCATATATAATCATGAGTGTTTTATGGGTACCCACAAAGACATATAGTTAACACAAGCATGCAATATTTTCCTCTCTTTATATTTATATATTCCTTTATGCATTTACTTATTTATTTCCCATCCTTTAATGGCTTCCTTTCATAAATGCCCAATTTTGATGTCACTACTTTATTTATTAAAAGATATTTATTTATTCATATATTTATTTGTTTATTTGTTACATTTACATAACTATTTAGCACTTTTCGAAATTCTTTGAATACCGTCGCTTTGTTTGGTATTCAATTTGTACATTTTTATTCTATATATTTTATATTTTATATATTAAGAAGCAAATAATGTTTTATTGTTGTAAAACACGAAAATACACCAGAATATATTTGTGTATTCCTTTACCTATGTTAAAGGGTTGTGGTGGCCGATGTGGTAACGTCCCTGACTGGTGAACACCAGACCAGCTCAAACTCGTTAGTTCCTTTGGTCGCTGCAACCTCACTATTCTTATGAGCTAAGGATGGGGTGTTTGGAGGAGCCTATAGGTCTATGTGATGAGTCATCAGCATCCATTGCTTGTCCCTCCTTAGTCCTAGCTTGGGTGGAGAGGGGTCTTGTGCGATGATCATATGGATATATGGTCAGTCTCTAGGGCCTTGTTGTGCTCGATGGGGCAATGTCACTGTCCCTTTCCTCTGCCATTCATGAGCGACCTTTAAACCTTTAAATGCACTGTTCTATCCTTTATTTTTTTTTACTTAATTCTTGATTTCTTTATTCTTAAACTAACACCATTATTTTCCTTTTATTCATGACAAATAATTATGAAAAAATAGATTGCGTTGTTGCAAATACATAAAAACATCAACACAAAAAACTAGTTCTTTATTCCTAATACTCTATCACCGCTATTTTCCTTCAGTTCAGCACAAATAACTAAAGAAATAGATTTTGTTGTTACAAATAAATGAAAAATTCCCCAAAAAGACTCATTTATTTGTTCTTATACAATATAACCATAATTACAAAAAACAAAATTATTTATTTCTTAGGGATTCGTTATGAACTAGAAATTACCTAAGTAAAAAAAATTTGTTGTTGCAAATACATGAAATTAGTCAACAAAAACAAAATTATTTCTCTCTCAAGTTATTTGTTATGAACTTAAAAATAACTGAAAAAATATTGCAAATACATGAAACAAAAAAAATGAAAAAAAAAATCCCATTCAACGGAAAGTAACTAAAAAGACAAGACAGTGGATATGCCCCTCCCCTTTTAAGATAAAGTTAAGGAGTATCTTTGGATAGCAAGAAATTGCTGTGGATGGAATACCTCCGTCCCAGGGAGGTCTCCATACCCTGGTCACAGAGAAGCTGAGTTTACCTTAAAGATATCGAGACTAGATAACACGAATTTTGCCTTAGTGTGTGTGTGGGGGGGGGGGGGGGGGGGAATTAAGATAGCGGTTCTCTTTTCATTTTATTTTCTGAGCCCGCGTCCTTGTCATTTACACCCTGGAGGTTATGTTTTAGATACAGGTTAGGTGGGCTATGAGATGAGATGATGTTTATGAAAATATTTACCAAGTGGTGAGCTTCTTTAGGAATAGATTTAAAATGCAGAATATATATATATATATATATATATATATATATAAGGTTCTTTTGCCAAGTATTAATTTTTTCCTTTGGGGTGTTTTATTGGTGTCCTAGGTGTGTAATGTAATTTTTTTTTTTGGGGGGGGGGGGTGATAGGGGTAGTTGTGCCTATTGTGTCTTATGTTCTATTTTGAAGGTGTAATGTGTATATTGGTGTCTTTATGCTTGATTTATGAA
>NC_090753.1:59339591-59342091 GCF_036898095.1 Palaemon carinicauda
ATAGATGAAAGGGCCATTGATTGATACGACCCCAATTGGAAATTGCAATCTAGTTAACCATTTCAGGAAAGCCTTTGCAGGATTCTTATAAATTTGGATGACCATTCTAGGAAAGGCAGGGCAGGATTCAAACTTACCCAAGGACGGGAATTTTTTTATCCTTTCTTATTCTTACAAACTAATAAAATAAATATGAATATCAAGTAATTATTTGGAAATACAAAACATGATGATTTATAAAATTCATAGAATTGTAAATCTGGTACTTGAGCTTTACTCCAGATAGATATATTCTCTCTCTCTCTCTCTCTCTCTCTCTCTCTCTCTCTCTCTCTCTCTCTCTCGATACGCACACACAAACACACACACACAAATATATATATATATATATATATATATATACATCTATATACATATATATAATATATATATGCAAGTAAATGTACCAGTATATACATAAATGTGCATATATAAACATGTATATAAAGAGGGCCTCTGCATATATAGTATATATAGAGTTACAGATGTCTATATATATAAATAAATATATCATATATATATATATATATATATATATAAAAGGAGACACACTGCATATATAGTTATATATATATATATATATATATACATACAACGAAGAGCCTTACTAAAGCCTTAAAATATAAACGTGATACAACTTATAAACATATCGAAAGAATAATGATGGGAATATCAGTAAGAAACAGAAAAAGAGCAACATGGATACGAGAGCAAACTAAAGTAGAGGATATTCTAACAACACGTAAGAAAAAGAAATGGACATGGGAAGGACATATAAAGAGAATGACAGACAATAGATGGACTTTAGAAATGTAAGAGAATGGGTCCTAAGAGATTTTAAGAGAAGCAGAGGAAGGGAGAAAAGAAGATGGATTGACGAACTAATACAGTTTGTGTTGACTGGCATAGAAAGACCATAAACACAAGCAAGTGGAAGGATATGTCTGAGGCCTTTGTTTTTCAGTGGATTAGTGATGGCTGATGAGGATGATATATATATATATATATATATAAATATATATATATATATATATATATATAAAGAGAGAGAGAGAGAGAGAGAGAGAGAGAGAGAGAGAGAGAGAGAGAAATACGGTCATCCGTACAAAAGATCTACCTTAAGGACATCATCAACAACACACAATACACTTGAATAAAACTGATCACTGATGATTAAGAGGTCATAGCAGCGCCCTTGGTTAGCCCCAGGAAAGCCACGCCCACCTATCTACTAAGGCAGCCGAGGCGGGTGGCCGCTCCTCTATAATGATCTCTGGCAAACGTTGTTGTGTTCAGGAGGATAATGAAAAGATAGGGAATACATATACAGGGTATTGGATTCATTCATTTCTCCTACGCCTATTGACGCAAAGGGCCTCATAGAGGATTCATTGAAGGATAGCCAGTTCCTTGTTACCCTATCCGGTCCATAGTACACACACACACACACACACAATCAAACACGCACACACACATATATATATATATATATACATACATAGTATTGTGTGTTGTGTGTGCGCGCGCGTGTGTGTGTATATATATATATATATATATATATATCTGCGTGTGTGTATGTATGTATATAACCAGTCTCTATGTGTGAGGCAAATAATATTAAATTTGCGGAAAACAGAAAAATATTGTTGAAGTTATGATCTTCGCAGAAGAGTATGTAAATTGGAAATAAACCGAATTATCTAGAAATGATATATTGTCCAAGAACCAGAGAATGATTTGAGCTATGAGAGAATAGTTAGGAGGATTGACGGTTCTCTTTGGAAGGAAGTTTGAGAACACCAACTAACTTCCATCCTTTGATGCTCGTCTCACACAACGAAACAACACAGCACTCAAGCATTCATAGGAGTCTAAAAAGAGGAGTTCTACGGCTTTCTCTTGGAGCTTTCAGTTTGGCATTTTGGATGGGAATAGGTCTACAAAATGTCAATAATTCGACATCTTAATATAAAATATTAACAAGTCGACAAAATCTCAATGATTTGATATCTTAATAAGTCGACAAAATCTTGATAAGGCGAAAAAATCTTAATAAGTCGACAAAATATTGATAAGCCGAAAAATTCTTAATAAGTCGACAAAATCCTGATAAGTCGAAAAAATCTTGATAAGTCGAAAAATCTTGATAAGCCGAAAAATTCTTAATAAGTCGACAAAATCTTGATAAGTCGAAAAAATCTTAATAAGTCGACAAAATCTTGGTAGGCCGAAAAATTCTTAATAAGTCGACAAAATCCTGATAAGTCGAAAAAATCTTGATAAGTCGAAAAATCTTGATAAGCCGAAAAATTCTTAATAAGTCGACAAAATCTTGATAAGGCGAAAAAATCTTAATAAGTCGAAAAAATCTTGATAAGCCGAAAAATTCTCAATAAGTCGACAAAATCTTGATAAGTCGAAAAAATCTTAATAAGTCGAAAAATCTTGATAAGTCGAAAAA
>NC_090753.1:59347091-59349591 GCF_036898095.1 Palaemon carinicauda
AAGACGATCGTTAAAGGTATAATTTATGATCATAAATTACAATACAGGAGTGATAATAGTTCAAGTCAATATTTATTAATAAATATGATAATCCATAAACTGGACTTTGCTCATGATTACCAAATCGGAATCAATACTCATTTAAGAGAGAGAGAGAGAGAGAGAGAGAGAGAGAGAGAGAGAGAGAGAGAATGTTTATTTACCTCAATAAACGATCAGTATCTTTGATATCAAGACAGAGATACTTTATCAAGAGGAAGATTCATCGTGACAAACACAATCTATTTTGGAAAAGTTAAAAAAATTGCGTCTTTCAAAGCCAATAGAAAACTTCCCAATTCACACCAAGATGAAATATTCCCTTTGAACGATTATTTATAGTCAGCCTCAAAAAAGTCTTAAAAGTCTTTCTTGACAAGTGGAAAAGTTTAAACGATTCCTATTCGAAAGTCTTAAAACCATTTCTCTTTTTGATATGAATAAAAATTTTTGCTTTTCGCAAAATACCTTTTGTTTCACCATATAAATTTTTTTTAGTTAATTTTAACACTTATATGGATGTAATATATCCTTTGAATGGTTTCATTCTTTCCATTATACATTTCTTTGGATTAGCTTTACTTTTATTTATAGAAAAAAATATATTATTTGGAAATGTTGAAGCCGTAAATAATATTTTAGGCTTTTGACCATTCATTCTCCCCATCATAAAGTGAGATGTTTAATTCTTTAAAGGCCGCTCATGAATGGCAGAGCCAAGGGACAGTGAAATTGTCCAAGGCAAGCAGGACAATGCCCTTGAGACTGACCATATAATCAATATGATCAGCGACCAAGGCCCCTCTCCACCCAAGCTAGGACCAGGAAGGGGGCAGACAATGCCTGCTGGTGACTCAGCAATTAGACCTACAAGTTCCCCAGAACGCCCATAACCTTAGCTCACAAGGATGATGATGTTGCAGCGATCAAAGGAACTAACGAGTTTAAGCGGGACTCGAACCCCAGTCTGGCAATTACCAGTCAAAGACGTTAGGTTTCCTTCTGTTTATATGAAAAAATAAATTATTTGGAAATGTTGAAGTCGTAAATAATACATGAGGCTATTTCTCATTTCATAAAACAGAGGAATATAACTATAAGCAAAGTTTTGGAATCAGTATATAAGATTTTGGGTAAAGCTCATCATTCAAAAAAAATGAGAATATATACTTTGGAAGATTGTTGAGACTTGTAAAATATTTAGAGTCAGTTTCACAATTTAAATGAATGAAAAAGACAAACTGCCAAATTGTAAGAGCAATATGGAAAATTTTGGGTCAATCTGTCCATCAATATCAATAAAAAGAAAAGAAAAATATCCCTTTTTGGAAGATTGGAAAAGCAATAGACGATGTTTTCTGTCAATCTCATCATTTGCATAAATGAAAAAACATATCCCTTGGATAATTGTTGAAGGCCAAATACAATATTTTGGGCAAATCTCATCATTTATACGAAGGGAAAATAGAGTTTCATGGAGAATTATAAAAGCAATAGACAAACTTTTCGGTTAATCTCACAAATTAAATAAATGAAAAAAATATAACTTATAGAAAGACTGTTTGAGCAATATGACTTAAAAATAAACTAATTAATACACTTATGTATCCACACACACACACACATACATATATATATATATATATATATATATATTTATATATGTGTGTGTGTGTGTGTGTGTGTAACAACAAGAAATGCAGCTTTTCCTAATCCACTACAGAACAAAGACTTGAGATATGTCCCTATCCATGTCTGGGATTTGGTCAGTTTTCATCACCACACTCGCTAACTACGGACTGGTGATGGTGGGAGATTTTTTGTCTGGTCCCCCAAAGCAAAGCAAACCAACCTAGTGTGGGGGCCCGGACTAGTTCAGCTTTGCCGATCATGTCCTGACGCAAACCCTTTCACCAGGATACTTTCAAATCAAAAGAAAGTAAGCTTACCAAGGCATTAATTTGCACGAGAGAGAGAGAGAGAGAGAGAGAGAGAGAGAGAGAGAGAGCTTACGACTTAGTTGTGTATCTCCCCGATTGTTGTGCGAGAGATAGCCTGCTTGCTAATTTTGTTTTTGTTGTTGATTGTTGTTTAAAAATGTCAGTAGCATAAAACTACAGATGCTTACCAACGTTCAGGTTCAATTCCCACAGGATATTTCGTCAAAGATTATCCAGTTTCATATTCAATGTTATACAAACAGACAGGATAAGTAAAACGTTACTAATTAAAAAAACATTCCTCCACTCGTCACGAGAATAATCCATTCTAAAACTGGTCTTTTTCTTTCAGAACAATATTTATTGAAGAAAAAATACTGTTCGTGTATTTTACTCCTTTTTTTTAAATTCACAATTTTTTTAACAGTAAATTGAATATACAACCCTAAAATACATTATATGGGAAAAAATTTACGCATTGATATTTTCATGTGAAGTAAATAAAATTCAAAATACAACAT
>NC_090753.1:59354234-59366734 GCF_036898095.1 Palaemon carinicauda
ACCTTTCAAACTCTCTCTTCCGGAAATATCAAAGGGATTCGGGCACTAAAACACAAGGAAACATTTCGAAGAATTTAAGACCTCCATATTCTATTTTTTCCCGGTCGACGTAATGAGATCTTCAGCTGTTCTAAACATCAATAAATAACAGAAATCAGCCGAGTGGATTACCGCTTTATCATATCATTAGCCTTATTACAATCTTGAAGATATCATCACCTCAAAATGGAATTGAATGCATTTAGAATTTATGCCATAAGAAAATTGTTTGCAGACTTAGAATACTTCAAAGTGACCTGGAATACATTTAGAATTTTTGCCAACGAAATATGACCTGGAATAACATTTAGAATTTTGCCAACGAAATATCTCAGCACAAAGACCTTAGTACACTTCAAAATGAATGTGAATACGTGTAGAATTTCTGTCCACGAAATATTTATGCTAAAAACCGCACTATAACAATTTTAAAGTTATCATCGCCTCAAAATGAGAAAGAATGAATTTATGATTTCTGCAAACAAAATATGTTTTTGTGTATTACCAAAAAAAAAAAAAAAAATATTCGAAAAAAAAATCCAAAGCAAAATTCTACAGTGAACCCCCAATGTCGTGAAAGTGTCCATCACCAAGATCCAGTGACCCATTAAAGCCTCTGTCACTTCTTGTGCATCGAAATATCAATCGCAATGAATTCACAGAATCGCCTCAACAGTCAACACTCAAATTTATTGTGTTTCCTACCTCGAGTCCCAGTTAGTTAGTTAGTTACCTCATTGGAAGAACAGAGTTCTGCTTTTCCTTTTCACAGTTTCACGCCCATTTCCAAAATTTGTAATCAGCCTTCTGAAATTTATTGAAAGATTAATCATATGCAGAGTCGCCGCTACCGAACGCGCACACACATACAAACACAAACACACACACACACATAACACACACCACACACACACACACACACACACACATATATATATTATATATATATATATATATATATATATATATATATATATATATATATATATATATATATATTCTATCTCTCTCTCTCTCTCTCTCTCCTCTCTCTCTCTCTCTCCTCTCCCTCTCTCTCTCTCTCTCTCTCTCTCTCTCTCTCTCTCTCTCTCTCTCTCTCTCTCTCTATATATATATATATGTATATATATATATATATATATATATATATATATATATATATATATATATATATATATATATATATAGATATATATATATATATATATATATATATATATATACTATATATATATATATATATATATATATATATATATATATGTGTGTGTACGTATGTGTGTGTGTGTGTGTGGGTAGCTGTGTGTGTGTAGTTTTCTGTGTGTATCTTTGTGAGTATGTGTTTATATATATATATATATATATATATATATATATATATATATATATATATATATATATATATATATATATATATATATATATATATATAAACATACAAAGTGAGGCAAAATAAGGCAAAAGTTACTCCATTGTCTTTTTCACCTTCACAATAAACATCTTAGATATAAATTATAAGAAATAAAACTTAACCCTTATTCTATGTCACTTACTCGTGTCTTAAAAACATTATATTTTTTTATCTTAAATATAAACGTTGTCAAGATGTCTAATAAATATAGAATGTCTACGTGATCACTTCAACCCTATTTTGTCAATAAATTCTACTTGCTACTTTCATTAGATGACGTTAAATACAACTTCGATATAATCAATATTATTTTTATATTTTTTTATAATAATCCCTTTCATTAATCCCATCAACGGAAGTCCGAAGATTAATATGCTATTATCATCAAACGTTGTCACAAACATATTCATAACATCATTAATCATTTTCACAAATATAATTCATATTAAATTATGCCCCGAATACAATTCATGTAATCATATATATTTCCTCTTCTAGAATTACTTGTTAATAATTAAACAGCCATCCTTTATTAGCAATATTACTTCAGAGAAATTACCGATTACTTATTAACGTATTCATTGTTCAAAATACATCTATTAGTAAATGTAATTCCTTGTTAATGTATTTATTACCGGAATGCAAAACACTTCCATCTGTGTATAAGTGATTCTTCCGCCCTCCATTATCAGCTTCGTTCATCTCGCATGTAACCTATTTTAGGGGTCCTAAACCATGTCTCCTCCCCCCCCCCCTCGGGGCCATTATTCCCTGCACGTTTTGGCTCTGAGCTCTCTTTACGACCTGTCCTTAGAGCAGCAACCTTTTTTTTGTTGTTCTTCAGCAATGAAATCTCACATTCCCCGGATGTGAGATTTCATAGGTAGTAGGTTGGTCAGGGCACCAGCCACCCGTTGAGATACTACCGCTAGAGAGTTATGGGGTCTTTTGACTGGCCAGACAGTACTACATTGGATCCTCCTCTCTGGTTACGGTTCATTTTCCCTTTGCCTACATACACACTGAATAGTCTGGCATATTCTTTACATATTCTCCTCTATCCTCATACACCTGACAACACAGATTACCAAACAATTCTTCATCACCCAAGGGGTTACTGCACTGTAATTGTTCAGTGCCACTTTCCTCTTGGTAAGGGTAGAAGAGACTCTTTAGCTATGGTAAGCAGCTCTTCTAGGAGAAGGACACTCCAAAATCAAACCACTGTTCTCTACTCTTGGGTAGTGCCATAGCCTCTGTACCATGGCCTTTCACTGTCTTGGGTTAGAGTTCTCTTGCTTGAGGGTACACTCGAGCACACTCTCCTATCTTATTTCTCTTCCTCTTGTTTTGTTGAAGTTTTTATAGTTTTGATAGGAGATATTTATTGTTGTTACTCTTCTTAGAATATTTTATTTTCCTTTTTTCCTTTCCGCACTGAGCTATTTTCCCTGTTGGAGCCCCTGGGCTTATAGCATACTGCTTTTCCAACTAGGGTTGTGGCTTAGTAAGTAATAATAATAATAATAATGTAGCAACCATTGCCAGCAATGACATCAACAGCAATTGGTTGCTGATTCGCAAAGCTGTGTCTCCCGATGTGTCTATTTCGTTTCCAAAAAACACTGATGTTGCAAAGGAGAAATTTTACTCAACCCCTTTTACACATTTTCACCTTGCTATGTCATGCGTTATTTATTTATCTCAGAGAGAGAGAGAGAGAGAGAGAGAGAGAGAGAGAGAGAGAGAGAGAGAGAGAGAGAGAGAGAGAGAGAGAGAGAGAGAGAGAAGACTTAAAGCAGGTGCTCCTCTTTTTCTCGAAGGATCAAAATCCATTTTAGGAGATTTAATGAGTCTGTTGCACTCTTTAGTCTTCCACACAACACAGCCTTCAATTCCACAATAATAATTAAGCCGATGTATAAACATAAACTAGGTCACACGCTGTATGTGATAAATATATTAACAAGGTAAAAAATGCACTTCCATATCATTAGTATTGCAGTGCAATGCGTGTCAATATATTTGTCTAGGTCATTGCAATTTATAAGCGATATACATCTAAATCATTTGAGATATCTCTTCTGTACAACTACGTCGTGGAAATCCACTTCAAACACTGCTACCAAATACTTTTCAAAATCATTTAAAAGCTCAAACTATGCTTCCATGAAAGGAAAATATCAACTAAATCGTTGGATAAAATAGCAAAATGTTTCCCTTTGCCAATTTTTCCGCATGCAACAACAAATTCGCCAAACAAGAAGTAATCCCAAACAAAATTTACACCGACTTACATTTCCCTTGTCTGAACAGAATACTTTTTACACTGACATGCTACATTTTCACTTCTCTCAACAGTATTGTCTTTACACTGACTCACTACATTTTATTCGCTTAACCGCATTCTTTTTACACGGACTGTCTAAATTTTCACTTTCCTCAACATAATTGTCTTTACACTGACTCACTACATTTTCACTTTCCTCAACAAAATTGTCTTTACACACTAACTCACTATTTTCACTTTCCTCAACATAATTGTCTTTACACTGACTCACTACATTTTCACTTTCCTCAACAGCATTGTCTTTACACACTGACTCACTGCATTTTCACTTTCCTCAACGGCATTGTCTTTATACTGACTCACTACATTTTCATTTCCCTCAACAGAATTGTCTTTACACTGACTCACTACATTTTCACTTTCCTCAACAGCATTGTCTTTACACTGACTCACTACATTTTCTTCTCGTAACAACATTCTTTTTTACACTGACTCACTACATTTTCACTTTCCTCAACAGAATTGTCTTTACACTGACTCACTACATTTTCACTTTCCTCAACAGAATTGTCTTTACACTGACTCACTACATTTTCACTTTCCTCAACAGAACTGTCTTTACACTAACTTACTACATTTTCACTTTCCTCAACGGCATTGTCTTTACACCGACTCACTACATTTTCACTTTCCTCAACAGAATTTTCTTTACACTAACTCACTACATTTTCACTTTCCTCAACAGAATTGTCTTTACACTGACTCACTACATTTTCACTTTCCTCAACAGAATTGTCTTTACACTAACTCACTACATTTTCACTTTCCTCAACGGCATTGTCTTTACACCGACTCACTACATTTTCACTTTCCTCAACAGAATAGTCTTTACACTGACTCACTACATTTTCACTTTCCTCAACAGAATTGTCTTTACACTAACTCACTACATTTTCACTTTCCTCAACGGCATTGTCTTTACACCGACTCACTACATTTTCACTTTCCTCAACAGAATAGTCTTTACACTGACTCACTATATTGTTCTTTCTATCTACAGCATTGTTTTTACATTGATGGATAAAACGGACAAAAGAAATTGGCGTTAAACAAATTTATTGCAAATGACATCTGTAAATTCCAATTACAAAAGTCAACCACCAATTTTAATCACAGCAAGTTTTATACTGGCAATTTATGTAGTAACAGCATTGGTAACCATTCTGGTATATCCATTTATTTCACTACTTCATTTGCACAACGAAATACGTTTTTTACATGAAACGAAAAAAAAAAAATACATTACGGACATTGATTTGAGCTACAACCATTTTTGATTTTGTGAACGTCCGTCGGCTTGAATAAAACCTATTGAAAAGAGAGTTCATTGAAATTATGAAATTTGCAGCCTTTTATTCGAATCAAACATAACGAGACAGTCGATATATATATATATATATATATATATATATATATATATATATATATATATATATATATATATATATATATATGTATGTATATATATTATATATATATATATATATATATATATATATATATATATATATATATATATAATATATATGTATGTATGTATGTATGTACATATATATATATATATATATATATATATATATATATATATATATATATATATATATATATACATACATATATATATACATATATATAAATAATATATATAAATATATATATGATGGATTATATCCTCAGCCCCACATGAATTTTCATTTCCCAATAAACAGGGACACCAATTTACATAGGCCTATGGGTGGGATAAAAATTGATAGGCCGGGCCAAGAGCGACCAGCGAGCCTGGCAAACTATATTCGAACGGTTTAACCCTTAAAGAGCAGCGAAGAAAAGGGACGAAACTATTAAACAACAATAAAAATAAAATTAACTTTCAAGTTTAAAAACCTTTAAAAAGGCAAAATTGTATATTAGTAGTATTGTGATACTACAAATAAATCTCTTTAGTGTAGTGACTAAGCCTAAGGCCTTATGATGAAAAAGGCTATTCTTGTGTAAGGCGAAATAAGAACATCATTAAAGGTTATCAACTATTGATTAAAATGGATAATTATTCATTACTAGTAATTACTAGCGATTATTATTCATCACAGTTAATTAAAGTAATTTTTAGTGATAAATATTCATCTTTTACATTGAACGAAAAAATCTAATATCGATTTTGCATACAAAGTGGAATTTGTCCACTGAATTCACCTTATGACTTGTAATAAAATTATGATTACAAAATTGATGTCTCCGATATTGAAAGCTTACTAACACTACACAAGTATATATATATATATATATATATATATATATATATATATATATATATATATATATATATATATATATATATATATATATATATATATATATATATATATGATCAGACATGTTTATCAATATCAATTAAATTCATGAGTGGCGTCCAACGATTATTTATGTTATTGGTGATTATTACTTTCAAATTACTGTGAATAACGTTCTTGACGGACCCTCCCCCCCCCCACTCAGGACCCCATAAGAGAAAACCAACGGGAACTGTAGATGAAACAAAACAGGCTGTAACATTTAATCAGGAAAATCATGTTATACAGGGTCAAGAAATAGCAACAAAGTCAAATAACAACAGGTTCGTTCGTTCGTTAGTTTTCGATTGCACTACCTTCCGTAAGACACGGGCTCTTGCGTTGGAAGCCCATAAAAAAACAACAGATATATTGTAAAATGTTTTTAAAAGCACTAAGAGTAAAGACCACAACAAATAATGAAAAACAATTAAAACATTGTACCCTATTCTATCTAATCGTCGACCAATAATCATTGTAACACTCTAACCTAGGAAGGAAGGTTTAGTACTCACCAATCAGCCTACGAAATCCAGCTGTGGTTTCCAAACATCTTCGGAGTCTCTTCTTCCTCGAATATATTGGAGAATCCAGTGTCTCTTTACTCGGTTCTTCAAATGCCTTTGTTCCATGGGAGTTAGTATGATATAAATCACAAAGCAATTTCATTGACCTTTTCACAACTTTCTCTGGCCACTGAAGGGGACAAATGCCAACCAAGAACAAACGAATTGGCTTCATCGGCTGTTGAAACAAATGCAGGAGTTGACTGACGAAAGTTTTATGTTAAAATAAGTATTTTTGACTGATAAATATTCATATTCCCTTCGCTTTCTTGGCTCTTTGGTTTGGCTTTGATTTCTATGTGATAACTCATGATTTTCGTGTTTTTTTCCTCTTTCCATGAATTTAGCTCCCTGCATTGGATGACAACGGTACTAAACAGATATTATCATAGATCGTCACTTCCTGCATCGTAGTCAACACTCCTGACATGGCCATACATTATCGAGCACTAAGCTTTACCTTGGAAGGGATAGCGTTGTTCCTCTTGATTAAAGGCTTTTATGGAGACTTAGAACACTTGTTGCACAAAAAATCAACGAAACAACCAGACGCACCACACACAAATACAAAAAAACCTTTGAAGTCTTTGAAGAGCACGAAACGCAATGTTTGTTTACACCGTCCATGTTACTGGAAGGCTGTGACGTCAGAATCGCTGTGGACTCTGATTGGCTGAGCGCCTCCCTGCCCGAACTGAGCTGGTGAATAAAACTAGATCACGGTCTAAAGTTATAAATATTATTCTCGGATATTATTCTATGGATTCTAGCGAATATAAAATAAATTCAAAACGCTTTATACAAAATTGCTTTACTTCTTAAAAGCATTTTCAATAACAGGATTTTTCATGACTATAGTTAACTCTTATAAATGCTTCAGAATGCAGAATACAAGCATTTCGTGTTTAATGACATACCAGAATTGCCACTCAATTTCCAACTGATTTATAAAGTCATTTCTTATCGGAGTGAAAATAATTGGTAGTAATAAAGAACAATCCTCTCTCTCTCTCTCTCTGTCTCTCTGTCTCTCTCTCTCTCTCTCTCTCTCTCTCTCTCTCTCTCTCTCTCTCTCTCTCTCTCTCTCTAGTATTTGATTCCCAAACAGGACGTTGAAAGTAATGTCATGGCCACTTCATTTTATATAATCGGATGTGATTCCGGCGTTGATAACAGATACAACGAGACAGGGAGAAACTATATATATATATATATATTTATATATATATATATATATATATATATATATATATATATATATATATATATATATACACGTGTGTGTATACTGTATATATGTTTAAAAATGTGTGTATACATACACACACACACACACACACACACACACACACACACATATATATATATATATATATATATATATATATATATATATATATATATATATATATATATATATATATTCGGTGTGTATAGGCAAACTGAACCGTAAACAGAGAGAAGGATCCAGTGTAGTACTGTCTGGCCAGTCAAAAGACCCCATAACTCTCAAGCAGTAGTATTTCAACGGGTGGCTGGTGTCCTGGACAACCTACTACTATGGCTAGGCTTTAAGAGCGGGAAGGTAATAGGTTGCACAAGGATTGAAAGGTGATGAAAAAAAAGAATGCTTAATCTAGGAAGCGATGGTTAAACAATCATAATTACAAGCCAAATTATAACCTTAGTTGGAAAAGCACGAGGGCTTCAACAGGAAAAAAAATAGCCCAGTGAGGAAAGGGAGCAAGGAAATAAACTAGAAAATGCAGGCTTAATCGAGGAAGCGATTGTTAACCAATGCAGTTGAGGTGTAATTTGGTACATTTCACCATATTTACATCTTGAATAGAAATAAATTTTGGGTCAAGACAAAATGGATGGTCCAGAGGCGGTATCAAATTTAGATTCACAAAAGTTAAAACGAAAACTTTCTCAATTTCCCAGGTCAATGCAGTTCAAGAGCAATCGATTTATTTCAATTAGACGGTAGCTTTTACTATTTCCAATACAACAATGCTTTATGATTACTACAAATAAAATTATTTTGAATTGTTTAATGTACACATTTATTCTAATTTAACGAACGGAAAAGTTTTTATTGATAAAAAAAAACACATCTTGAAGAAAATGAACCGATTTTTTTTTTGTAAATATTTCCAATGAAACAATGAAAAAATATATTAAAATAAATTTCAAAATAACATAAAACAGAAAGAACATGTCGGAATTACACATTACAGAAAGAACATTTCATATATTACAGAAAATTTCAGAATTACATATTACAGAAAGAACATTTCAAAATTACATACTGTACTACAGTCGTGTTTACCTTGCCATTCAAACATTCTTACACTTAAATTAAAACTAATGCAAAAAAGTTAGGTCAAAGTATATATATGAAAATGCATTATACATTTATAATTTCATTCGTACGTGTGCTATAAAATGGCCCAATGTTACTAATAATTAATTCGTCAGATTCAAATAATTAATGAACCCTTGAATATGAACATGAGCTAATTTAACATTTCTTTATTATAATTAACAACCTAATGGAATCCCACATAATTGGGTTGAAAAAGCATGAACACCTGAAAAAATTAACTAATTCCAGTATGAGGTTAGCTCGAATCCTGACCAAGGTTGGAGTAATCAACAACCCAATAAAATACCATATAATTTGGTTGAAAAAAAACATAAACACTTGAAAACACAATCTAATTCCAGTACGAGGTTGACTCTAATCCTGACCAAGGTTGGTGTAATCAACAACTCATTGAAATGCCATATAACGTGGTTGAAAAAGCATGAACATCCAGAAACAAACTATCAGAAAGAAAAGGCTGGTTCGATTCCTGACCAAGGCTGGAGGGATTGGGCGCTGACCATTAAACCAAAATGTGCCTCTGTTGAGATAAACAGCGAGTTATGGATATGTCGCAAGGGTAGAAGACTCTTTAGCTATGGTAAGCAGCTCTTCTAGGAGAAGGACACTGCGAAATCAAACCATTGCTCCCTAGTCTTGGGTAGTGCCATAGTCTCTGCACCATGGTCTTCTACTGTCTTAGGTTAGAGTTCTCTTGCTTGAGGGTACACTCGGCCAACTATTCTATCTTATTTCTCTTCCTCTTATTTTGTTACAGTTTTTATAGTTTATATATCAAATATTTATTTTAGGGTTGTTACTGTTCTTAAAATATCTTATTTTAATTGTTAATTAATTCTCTTATTTCCTTGTTTCCTTTTCTCACTCGGCTATTTTCCCTGTTAGAGCCCGTGGGCTTATAGCATCCTGCTTTTCCAACTAGGGTTGCAGCTTAGCAAGTAGTAGTAGTAATAATAATAATAATAATAATAATAATAATAATAATAATAATAATAATAATAATAATAATAATAATAACATGGTAAAAACATATGAAATTTCCAGCAACCACTTCAATAATTAAAATAATTTCATTATGTTAATGTTAAAATCATGTTAAGCAGCCACTCAGTAATCCATTACCCTTGATGAAATTAACTATATGAAATAATAGTCATTAATGCAATAGAGATCGAAATGCAATTTCACGCTAATTAAGCAACAGCGATGAACAGTGCAAGAATGTCACCCACCTATTCAGTAATTATCAAATCAACCACAGAAAGAGAAATATGTTAACTTTGTTTAAAGCGACCGAATAGAGGTTGATTATGATAATTAACCAGGATTCTATAGCACAGAACAAAATGTATTTCCCAAATACAATAAATAAAACGGCTTTGTATGTTCACATTCTGAAATGTGGGTTGGAGCGTAGGTCAAAGGTCACATTTTCCGTAATTCGTACGTAAGGGAATTAGATTTCCATATATTAAATTTCCCTATTGTGAGATGTAGGGGAAAAAAAATTTATTTCTACTTCTGTCAGTCCTTTTCACCTACACCAACGAAGTTGGAAGGAGGTTATGTTTTAACCCCTGTTTGTGTGTACATGAGTGTGTGTTTGTGAACAGCCTCCTGGCCGCAATTTTAATTGTAGAGTAATTAAACGTAACTGGATTAACTGTTGTGTAAAAAGATGGATATTATTAAATTTTAGAAGTTCCAGGTCAAAGGTCACCGGTGAGCTAAAGGTCGAGAAATAAACTTCCGCGGCGGAGGTCAGTGCTCTACTGAGTGGCCCTCTTGTTTGGCTATGCTTTTAACATTCCTACGCACCTACATATTAATCTCCAATCCCCGATTCTCATTCTAACCAATCATTTTCCATTCAAATTGCCATTACAAATCTTCCCCTGAATACCTGATAATCATATGTGCTAGTAATCATAACAGTTATTCATACCGTCTTTCCCCATTCTCTTAATCAAGGGGTTACTTCTCCCATCTCCTATAGCAAAGACACGGAGAGAAAGGCAATTCCTGCTGAGGATGGTCACTGTTTCCAACGGGGATTACCAACATGCAAATGAGGAAGAGGAAACTTCTTCTTCTTCCCCTTTGGGGAAGATAATTGACTCTCATTAGACTTAATTCCCGAGATTTGAAACCCAAGTGAAAGGTGAAAGTTTTAAGAGACAAGCTATCGGGTTGAAAGCCAGTTTCGCTTGACGACGAATTCTCTGTATGGAACTTTTAGATTTTATATACGAAGGAAGTTAACCATATGTTGTTTATTTGTATTAATAAATAAAATTGATATTTAATTAAGTTGTTGAAATTAGTGTATTCTATTATTACGTCAAAATCAATATTTGGTAATAAATGTCTTTTTCCCTTTCAATTGCATTATGTATTTTAATCCCCGAATACTCTGAAGCACAGTAGCAGATAACAATTTAGTAATCATCACATATAATTATGATTAAAATGTTATTGATTTAATGAACAACTTTTACTCAACTTTAACGTTTAATCAAATGTGAAAACATTAGGGAAAACTGAGGCTACTCTATGTATTGATAAAAAAAAATAGATTGAAATCTTTCGACCAAAAAAAACTATAAAATCTTTTAATTCAGTTCATTCGTTTTTTATATTGACAATTTCGACAATTTGCAAAAGGACCTCAAATCTTCACCAAGGTTGAAAAATCTAATTCACTCTTGAAGGTTGAACTTTAATCTAAATCAGATCTTAACTAAATCAGAAAATACTTGAGATGTAACCTTCTTAACATACAAAAGATGTTTTGTACAAACAAATAAGCAGAACAGAAAATAAGCAAAGAAAAAGACTTCGTTGATATATGTTTCTATCTAAAATTGAAACGGTTAAAAGTAGCATCATTAGAGCCACTAATAAGCTCAGCTATTTGGAGTGACTTTTAATTGCCTCTAATTTCGATGCCTAAGAAGTTCCCTGTAACAAAATGGAGAAATTTATTGCCAACGACGAAGAATAGATTTGGCGAGATGATTTAATGAGTAGATTTGACGAGTAGAATTGACTAGTATATTTAACGAGTAGATTTGACGAGTAAATTTGACCGATAGATTTGACGAGTCGAATTGACGAGTAGATTTAACGAGTAGATTTGACAAGTAGAAATGACTAGAAAGATTTAACGAGTAGATTTGACGAGTAAATTTGATGGGTAGATTTGACGAGTAGAATCGACGAGTAGATTTAACAAGTAGATTTGATGAGTAGAATTGATTAGTAGATTTAACGAGTAGATTTGACAAGTAGAATTGACTAGTAGATTTAACGAGTAGATTTAATGAGTAGATTTGACGAGTAGAATTGACTAGTAGATTTAACAGGTAGATTTGACGAATAGATTTAACGAGTAGATTTGATGAGTAGAATTGAC
>NC_090753.1:59376734-59399234 GCF_036898095.1 Palaemon carinicauda
ACCTTTACCTTTAATTAATAATAGGAAGAACACAAAGGATTCTTATTCATTTGCAGGGGCTAAAATGCCCGCAGGACAAAGAATAGTACGAAAGGATTGTGGTGGCCCGGTGGTAGCATCCTTGCCTGGTGATTACCAGACTGGGGTTAGAGTCCCGCTCAAACTCGATAGTTCCTCTGGTCGCTACAACCTTACCTTCCGTGTGTGCTACTGAAAGGAGATTTGGAGGAGCCTATAGGTCTATCTGCTGAGTCATCTGCACCCATTGCCTGGCCCTCCTTGGTCCTAGCTTTGGTGGAGAGGGGGCTTGAGCGCTGATCATATGTAATATGGTCAGTCTCTAGGACACTGTCCTGCTTGCTAGGGCAATGACACTGTCTCTTACTTCTGCCATTCATGGGCGGCCTTTAAACCTTCAGAAGGTCCTTCTCGAGGACCAGACATGAAATGGAGAAAGAGCATTGTTGCCTTTACTGCCAAATGCGTCCAATATCAAGTCCTAAACCAGATAAAAGATCCATTATCGACAGGTGGCTATTCTCTTCTTCGATAACATTTCGGGAAGAAGAAGGAAGAAGAAAGAGAAGAAGAACGAAGAAGAAAGAGAAGAAGAACCATGGCGTATCAGATCACTATTGGTAAAATAGCCGCCGAGTCACGATGTCGAAGTCTATTTTTTTCTCTTAGTCTTTTTATGGCAATAGATTGGCGCCATTACAGAGCAACGAGTGAGAGACAAGAAGCAGAAATATCAAACAGTCTCATTACCAAAACGGAATCTTATCTTGCGTCATTAAAAGAACGTTAAGACAAAACGCAGTTTATGAATAACACAAATTTGATGTTCTATTGTAAAACCATTGGAATTTCTGCGCCATTCGGGGAATGAAACGGAACAGATTTTCAGTATCGTGGTTGTACCATTTGGTGAATATCGTGCCGGGGTACTGTAAGCACTAGGACATAACCATCTATCGGTGATTGCTTTTATGGACTTGCTTTAAGGATTTTGGGCCAAATGGCAGAGTGCTGGAGCATGGGGGTCATTCAGCGATTGGATGCAATTGGGGAAAACTCTGTAATATAAAGTAAAAATTAAGAAGCCCAAATCCTTTTTCATATCAAATTTAATATCAAATTCCCTGAATTCTGAGATTTAAATAAAATGAAATTTTTAAAGGAAATTAGAATAATATCTTTATTTTCCTCCCTTGGGTGACCCCGGCTGTGGAAATATCGATGTGAGGCTCATGGATTTTGGTCGGGAGCAAAATCAACTCGCCCACAGAGGAATATTTTTTGCACTTCAGTACGGCCAAATTATGATAGATATGAACTTATGGTTTATTGCATTATGTCCAGGAATGATTGAACATTTTCATACTATAAGCAAAATACCTTTGCAATGCCTAAAAGTATTTAACCCCTGGTGATCCATTGATGCACTTCGGAGTCATCCGTTTATATAACCATAAGAGCTCCGATCACTAGATACTTATTTTTCAGAAATATCCACACAGAAATCGAGAAGTCATCTGACAAAAACGAGATTTGCATCCGAGCGAGGGCAGATACTGGCCATAACGAGTATCACACGCTCGTAAACTGTAACGGTATCTGTTTTTTTTTCATATATATATATATATATATATATATATATATATATTAATGATAAACAGATACCAGTATTTAAGTCTTTCCATATTAGGCTTCTCCACAAAGAAAACAATAAGAAACGAATTCCAGGAACCAAGGCTTTCATAGTCTTCTCTACAAATAAAAAAAATAGAAAAAAGTATATATTATTACTATTTATACACAGTGACTAACTTTGTGCAACTTTCAGTGCTCTCAAAGGAAATCAAATAAGACAGTTTCAGGGAAAACGGTAATGAAGTTTTCTATTTTTTTTTTTCTTTTTAACGAACCTCTATGTTAGACTAGTCCCTTATCTAGGGTTTTCCTGTAGATGATCTTTAACCAAGAATATCTTTTTAATAAATATTTCCAGGAGTTGATTAGCATCATATCTACCAAGTTACTCAGGAAATTAAAGACAGAATTTATATTCAACAATATCATTATCATAAAAATTATTATTATTATTATTATTATTATTATTATTATTATTATTATTATTATTATTATTATTATTATTATTATTATTATTATTATTATCATCATCATCATCATTATCATTATTCTAGCTACGTTTTAACCCTAGTTGAAAAAGCAGGATGCTATAAGCCTAGGGGTTCCAACAGAGAGGAAAGGAAATAATGAAATAATAAAAAAAAGCAATATGAGAAATAATGAGCAATCAAAATAAAATATTCAGAATAAACAGGCTTTTTCACGCCAGCAGCAAGGCGTTGCTGTCCAAAATGGAAAGCATGAGAACTTATTGCTCGAGATATTGGCTTCCCAACTGGACGGGAAGTAGCGAGCACAAACCGTGAGCATGATGTCAGATGTACACACACAAGATGGGGGCTGCAAATAGGACGTGCTCTTGCTTGACAATCTTAGGTCAAATAAGCCTCCAGATATAAAAAAAAAAAAAAAAAAAAATCTGCTTTGTTCATCCTGTGGTACCTACAGAATTCTTCAATTCACGTAATATGCAGATAATACACATTACTGCAATATTTAGAAAACTTCTGGGCGCCATGATGATATCAGCTGATCGGTTTCCTTCAACTTTTCGTATTTGCTCCTCAAACCGCCAGATCGTTGTGTGACGCTACAACACTTTAGTTTGCCATCATCGGCGGGAGGTTGGCGAAAACCTTGAGCAAGAAATAACTAGTGTGATTCCACTATTAATGATTTTCTTGTTTTGATGAAGATGAACTAGGCTTCATTTAGGCCTTAATGGATGGTTTAATGTTCCTTGAAACTTGGTACACCTCAAGGGAAGGTGTCAGTGGCAGAAGGACGTGGAGTCGAAGGCTATTTATTCTCAAAGGATACATAAACATATTCTGTTGATGATATAATGTGTTTTAGAATAAAAATACACAGTTTATGAGTAGTTTGTAATAATTAACCATCAAGCAGAATTGCCTCTATATAATAAAGAGAAAGTATCTTGACATATATATATATATATATATATATATATATATATATATATATATATATATATATATATATATATATATATATATATATATATATATATATATGTATACACACACACATACTGTACCCCATTCAAATACTCTTTGTTAGTCAAGACTTTCTCTAAAATATAACATTTGAACTTTTTGTGTGGTCCATTTTCAATGGCAGAGCTAATTATAACTTAGAAATAGTAGCTTTAACCCTTTGATATAGACAATTGCCTTAAAGACATCTCTTTCAACATATGTTTTTATGAATATGATATGAAGTAGTTTCCTAACTTATAACACCCTATAAACATCTTAATATAGCCTGTTTTTTTTTTTAAGATATAACATATTTCTGCTTTGGTATATCCCCGAAACTTTCAAGCTATATCTTTGAATTCTTTGACGGAGCCTATTAAAGGTATAATGCCACTCATGGATGGCACAGGAAATGGACAGTGACAT
Source organism: Palaemon carinicauda (assembly GCF_036898095.1). NCBI lineage: Eukaryota > Metazoa > Arthropoda > Malacostraca > Decapoda > Palaemonidae > Palaemon > Palaemon carinicauda. The sequence goes on from NC_090753.1 coordinate 59,380,313, forward strand.
TGCCCTATCAAGCAGGACAATCCCCTACAGACTGACCATATATACATATTATGATAAGCGCCATAGCTCACTCTCCATCCAAGCTAAGACCAAGGAAGGCCAGGCAATGGCTGCTGATGACTCAGCTGATAGACATAAAGGGTCCCCCCAATCCCCCATCCTTAGCTCACAAGGATGGTGAGGTAGTAGTCTGGCGTTCACCAGTCAGAGACGTTACCGCATCGGCCACCACAACCAAAACTATTGAATCTAAGTTCTTACACAAAGCCCAATTTGTAATTCAAAAGTTAATTAGAATTTTTTTTATATATATACCAATAAACTGAATAAAAGGCTACCTATCAATTTGACATTCCCATTGTCTATGTGATAGCGCATTCTGATTATTTAATAAGTCACAACCCCTGAAGTATAACATTTAAATTACTCAATATATCACATTTGCACAGATAAAAGACCTTTAAACTTTTTGATAAGGAGTATATTTATAGATATTTGGCTATACCTTTAAACTCAATGATGCAGCCAATTGTCTTTGCTATCACACAAAATAATTCCACCCCTTTCAGTAAAACAAATACAGTACTACAGGATAAAGGCCTCAGACATGTCAATACCAAAATACACACTTGAATTTCGATACATGTATACAGCTCTATTTCTCTTAAGTCTTACTCCTCTTTGCCGTTGAAGACTTAATTATATGATTCTAAATAATAGTCGTTCATATATATATATATATATATATATATATATATATATATATATATATATATATATATATATATATGTGTGTGTGTGTGTGTGTGTGTGTGTGTGTGTGTGTCATAGGTTTCTTTGTTTTGTTCTGTAGTTGCTAATGTCATTCAGTTTCTATTTGCGCTAATGCGAGGTTGGTTCCACTTCTGTTTTATGAATATTTTTAGTTGAATTTTTAAATTTTTTTTTTTACCAATTTTAACTTTGTATATATATATTTGCATATTACTGTTTCTTAATGTTATATATTTACTTCCTATTTGCAGCCCTGGAATATGTGATAATGACGATCATGAAATGTCGGGATTTTTAATAAATGGGTATTTAGAACTACCTATTTCCCTGTCCTTTTTTGAGAAATGTAAGATACTGGCTGCCGCCACCTTCTCTGATGATACATACATATATATATATATATACATATATATATATATATATATATATATATATATATATATACAAATATATATAAACAGTATATATGTATGTGTGTGTATCCACTAAAACAGAAAAAAAATATAAAAAGATACAATATCAACGTTACTTCCAATTGAATTAATTACCGACAGTTCTGAAAAACAAATAATCTTGTGATAGATGTTACAAGGGTTCTCAAACAATGAGTGATTACTCATTGAGAGAGAGAGAGAGAGAGAGAGAGAGAGAGAGAGAGAGAGAGAGAGAGAGAGAGAGAGAGAGACATGAATGCATGTGGAAAATTCCACAAAATATAACAATTCAGCATATTGAGAGAGCAACGTTGCATTTTACTTACCGAGGGGTAAGCAGTACCTTTCGAGCGATCGTTACAAGTAGGTACTCGTTTGAGAATTTTCGTCTAAGTAAAGTGTACACTAACCTTGTTCCGATGTCTCAGTAACCGTTGACAGGGGAGATATATATATATATATATATATATATATATATATATATATATATATATATATATATATATATATATATATATATTATGTGATGATAATTCATCAGAGGAAATAAGAAAATAATATATAAGATTTGTTACAACGATGCCAAAATAAACAAGAAACAACGCCAAAATAATATAGATATTCAATAAAGAAAAAAGTTACTTGTTTCGCGGATTCCAATCGTCTACAAAAGAAATGATTTTAATCATATCCATAAAACTTGAAGAGTTTCCTTTTGAAATTTTCGTAAATAACTATTTTTGCAAAACGTTTGGTTATGAAGAATTCTATAAATGAATTTTGGCAAATTTTCAGCTATTATTATTAAAAAAAAAATACAAAGGGAAAAATTATCTTTGTTTTTAACGAATAAACTTCAACCTGCAAAGAACAAAGTCTGGAATTTTTTCATAAGTTTCTTCTCAAATTTAGTTCAGATTTTTTTTTTTCATAAAAATTTTGAATGAACTGAACTATAATCATAGTTTTCGAGTATGAAAGAGTAAAGGATAAATAGACTTTGGGGTTTCATTTTAAATCGACAAAGTTTTTGGTTGCCTTGCATTTGGGTTACCAACTAAATCAACAAAGTTTCTGGGTTGACTTGATTATGGGGTTTTTAATCAAATCGAGTGATTTGGGGTTGCTTTGACTTTAGGGTTGCAAATTAAATTGACAAAGCTTTTACGTTGACTATGTGGTTTTTAATCAAATAGACAGTGATTTGGGGTTTCCAAGAATTTGGGGCTTCTAGTTAAAGAGACAAAGATTTAGGGTTGATTTGACTTTGGGGTTTCTACTGAATCGAATAAGACTTTGGGTTAGATTTTTGAATTCGTATTATATATCCTGGTACTGGAGCCTATGAGGCAATTCAATCTCCTCTATTGGGAAGTTGAAATGTCCCTCATAAAAGAACCACATCATTAGATTTCACTGATATAAACTCTGACTTTCCATCAATCAATCAATCAATGAACCAATCACTTGAAATCCTGACTTAACCAAAGACACAGAGAGAAAACCATTTCGTGCTGATGATGGTCACTGTTTCCAACGGGGATTACCAACATGGAAATGAGGAAGACGAAACTTCTTCTTCCCCTTTAAGGAAGATAATTGACTCTCATTAGACTGTAAAGGTGAAAATTTTAAGAGCTAAGCTATTGAGTTAAAAGCCAGTTTCGCTTGACGACGAATTCACTGTATGGAACTTTTAGATTTCATTTACAAAGTAAGTTACTAATATGTTCTTTGTAAATAATAATGAATATCATTATATTTAGTTAGGTTATTGAAGTGAGTGATTTTTCTAGGTCAACGTCATTATTTTGGTAATTAATGTCCTCATTTATTTCAATTGCATTAGGTATTTGAATCCCCGAATACTCTAGAGCACCGAAGTGGATAACAATTTAGCAATTATCACAGAGAATTATGATTGAAATGTTGTTTATTAAATGGACAACTTTTCCTCGACTTTAATATTTAATCAAATGCGAAAACATCAGGAAATATTGAGACTATTCTAAGCATTGATTCAAAAAAACAGATTGAAAGTTTTCATCCAAAAAAATCCGTTCATTCCCTTTTTATGCTGACAATTTCCACAATTTGCAAGACGCTATAAAATGTATAATATCCTGAGGGTTTTCCGACCTCAAATCTCCGACAAAGTTGAAACATCTAATCCCCTCATGAGGGTTGAATTTTCATCTTGATCGGATCTTAAAATACTTTAGATAACCCTACAAACAAATAAAGAGAATAGAAAATAACCAGCCCCCCCCCCCCAAAAAAAAAATAACAGCAAAAAAGCTAAAAAAATGTCTCGTTGATGCATGTTTATATATTAAATTGAAATGGTTATAATTAACACCATTAGAGCCACTAATAGGCTCAGCTATTTGGAGTGACTTTTAATTGCCTCTTACATTTGATGCCTAAATCGTTCCCTGTAACATTAGTGTACGAAATAAGGAAATTTGTTGGCAACGACGACGAGTAGATTTGACGAGTAAATTTCACTGGTAGATTTGACGAGTAAATTTCACGAGCAGATTTGACGAGTATATTTAACGAGTAAATTTAACATGTAGATTTGACGAGTAGATTTTATGAGTATATTTAATGAGTAGATTAGAAGAGTAGATTTGACGAGTATATTTGACGAGTAATATGGACGAGTTGATTTAACAACTAGATTGGAAGAGTAGATTTGACGAGTAGATTTGACTGTAGATTGGGTAGGGAAACCTTTATACTAATTGACAGGAGTGTCTCGATACACGAGGGACCCCGAGTAATTACTGGAGAGCAGGTGCGTAAATGAGATATCACAAACAGGAATGGGAATGGGAACGGGAACAATCCACTAATCACATCTGATTGTTCCATTAAACTGATAAACGTTTATCATTATTTATCAGAAAAGGAGAATGACTCCATCTCAATTAGCTGTTAGTGTTCCTAATTGCAATTTGCATACAGGTATTTAGATTCCTAATTGCAACGGACAAAAAGGTATTTAGATTCCTAATTTCAATTTGGATACAGGTATTTAGAATCCTAATTGCAACTAACACAAAGGTATTTATATTTCCAAATGCAAATCACAGAAAGGTATATATATTCCTAATTGAAAATCGAACAAATGTATTTACATTCCTAATTACAAATTGCACAAAGGTGTTTAGATTCCTAATTGCAATTTACACAGAGGTATTTAGATTCCTAATTGCAACTTGCACAAAGGTATTTAGATTCCTAATTGCAACTTGCACAAAGGAATTTAGATCCCTAATTACAATTTGAACAAATATATTTAGATCCCTAATTGCAATTTGCACACATGTATTCAGAGTCCTAATTGCAACTTGTCTGCAAGTATTATTATTCTACACGAGGTCATAGTTCTATCATTAACTCGGTTCTTCTAAAAGCTAATTTTGCATGATATTATTCTTCCTCCTTTAATAAAAGTCATTCAAAAATGGGCTCTTCTACAAGATAATTGCTTGGCTTTTTATTTGGCTTGATATTATTCTATCTTTAATAAAAAGTAACAACAAAGATGGCTAGTGTACGCGTCCCGTCAAAAATGACGGCTTAATATTTAGATAGTTATGCTCACACGCACACACACACACACACCCAAGTACAGATTCAACTCTTCCCACCCCTCCCCCTTTCGAAACTACAACACGGCAGTTTCGGAAATTTATGGGATAATGTGATTTTCGACTGTACTTCTCGGGGCACCCTCCTCTCCACAGGGTATGGCTAATCCCTGTCCCCCATACCCGAGGAACTGGAAGAGACCGAGTAGTGATACGCTTGTTAATGACACTCAGCGTAACAAGAAATAAATATCACACAAACACACACACAAATATATATATATATATATATATATATATATATATATATATATATATATATATATATATATATATATATATATATATATGATAAATTTTTTGCACATTTAAACGTGTTTCTTTCATATTTCAAATAAGCCATATATATTAATACATTAAAGTCTGGATTCTCTTAACGACCTCGCCTTGGGCTCTGATCCCGAGGTCGTTAAGAGAATCCAGACTTTAATGTATTCATATGTATGGCTTATTTGAAATATATATATATATATATATATATATATATATATATATATATATATATATATATATATATATATATATATATATATATATATATATATATATATATCCAGATGCTTGCTCTTTATCGTATAGTGGAGATAAGATCGACAAATTCTCAGGATCTTCCTACGATGACAATATCAAACACTTCATGAAGTACTACATTCATACAACTTTGAAATTACTTTTAAACTGAATAAACCACATCCACAAAGGATTGACACCAACGAGGACTTTGGCGAATGCCAAATGAAAACGAATCCTGAAATTGAGGGAAAACAACGACACAAAGAAAGAAAGGATTTTTCGTCGAAGTCCGAAGTCCAATATCGAAGTCCTTCGAAGCATCTTCAGGAAATCCCATTTCAGATCTTAGACTCAAATTTCAGATTCCATTTTTCCACGAAGAATCATTTTTACAGAAATGACATTTCTTCCTTTATGGTTTTCGAATAATGATAATGAAAAAAGGAATAAAAAATCCTTGAAAGGTTTTATTCTTAATTAATATGGCTTCGTTTAAAAGTTTTGATTAAAATATTCCCAATCTTTTTTAAATAGTTATAAATGACTTCGTCTCTCTCTCTCTCTCTCTCTCTCTCTCTCTCTCTCTCTCTCTCTCTCTCTCTCTCTCTCTCTCTCTCTCTCAAAATATATTACTTCGTCTTGGATTTGGATTGTCTTGGAGTAATATATTTCTACCGACTGTCCCACCACAGGGGCATGGGAGGCCATTCAGCATTAGGTAGCTAAAAAGTGGATGTAGAGAGGGATCAAGGAGACCCAACTTAGATCCTCAAGTGATGCCTACATTTAACAACGTGAAATCGAAATCTCATGGTGAGATGACAGGTTACAGTTGGCTTCATAAATTCTAGTACATTCACGGGAAGCCAAGGAGACGGCTGTATAATTTAGCAAGAGAGAGACTTGGCAACGCTGCAGGCTGAAAACAAATTGCCTAAACTTGTAAACATGAGATCAAAAGCTTTTTTGTTAATTTTAGAAAGCGCTGTTGGGAAAATATTTCTCTATTCAGCATTTCGTAAAATTAATAAAAAACATGTTTTTCATCGCCTGTTTATAAGCTCTGCTTCTTTGTTTCATAGGCAGCGTTGCCAACAGTTTCTCTTATGGCAAAAACATTGTTACTTGCTACCCTGTACAGCTGTTAGACGTCTCCTAAATTCCACGTGAAGTGTACCCGAATTAATGAAGCCAACTGTATATATTCACCAAGATTCTTGGAGGAAATCTTGTGTATGATGCCAGTGGCCTTTTTAACTTCATACTGGAAATTAGCATAAAGTATATAAAATCTTAAATATTCTATAATTACGTTATTCATTTATTATTATGATTATTCTTAAAGTCCCTATGCTTACTCCAATCGACATCAATGACCATTGATGTTATAATACCCGATAAATGTTAATCATTCATTCATTCACTTAACAAATACAAAAACTAACTCAAGGGAAAAATTAATTACAAATTGTTTATTTGAAGCGAATGAACAACTTGACTAATACAAATAATTCTTGGGAAACATTTGTAAATGCTTGAAGGTAATTTCTATATGTATCTCGATCCACTGATGAAAATAATTAGATTATTAACAGAAATCATTTAGTCTGAAAAGGAATTAGTTATCTTTAACGGTTATGCATTACAATAAACACGCACGCACGCATATATTATATATGTGCATATAAATATATATATGTGTGTGTATAAGTATATATATATATACATATATATGTGTGTATGAGTATTTATATATATATATATATATATATATATATATATATATATATATACATATATATATATATATATATATATATATATATATATATATATATATATATGTGTGTGTGTGTGTATATGTAAATAGATATATATATATATATATATATATATATATATATATATATATATATATATATATATATATATATATATATATATATATATGTGTGTGTGTGTGTGTGTGTGTGTGTGTACTGTGTGTATTTATGCATGTAAATACACACAAACACACATATATATATATATATATATATATATATATATATATATATATATATATATATATATATATACATATATAAATATATATATATATCGATATATAAATACATATACATATATATATGTATATACATACATATATATATACATATATATATACATATATATATATATATATATATATATATATATATATATATATATATATATATATATAGCAAGAACTGGAAGTAATTAAGAATATTAATGCATACACCTTCAAAATGGTAAAAAATTGAATAAAATTCTAAATATAAACACAGAATGCATTAGTCAAGGAGGCATTGTGCAAAAGGAAAAAAAATCTTTTTTTCTCTTATCAGAAAAGCAACTACAGCAAATAATGGCAACACCGAACAAAAAGAAAGAAAAAGAGAGAGAACTTATATCATCTCACTCAAATAAACCTTTCTTCGTCTCCTGATGTCTTTCATTGATATAGAGATTCATTCAAGTCCTCAAAACACACGTTTATAGGTATACTGTTTATAAGTTTAAAGGCCACTCATGAATTGCAGAGGCATGGCACAGTGACATTACCCTATCAAGCAGGACAATGCCTTAGAGACTGACCATATATGCCCCTTCTTCACCCAAGCTAGGACCAAGGAGTGCCAGGCATTAGCTGCTGATGACTCAGCAGATAGATTTATAGGCTCCTCCAAACACTCCATCCTTAGCTCACAAAGATGGTGAGGCTTAAGCGACCAAAGGAACTAACGAGTTTGAGTGGGACTCGAACCTCAGTTAGGCGTTAACCAGTCAGGGACGTTACCACATCGACCATGGATAAGTAATTTGATTGATTAAAATAGCAACAATGGCATGATGCGGGCAATCGGGCATGGGATCCTCAAGAAGGATATAAATCTTGAAAGGGTTTAACAAAGGTTCAGACCTACCGACAAAGTCATGCAGAAATGTGAACCAGCGCCACCGAGCATTGACTGGACAAGGAGTCGAATGTTGGAAACTCTACAAGGGTTGCACACCACATTTCATTAACCTAGTTTCGTTCCTCTTCGGTCCTACAATTTTTTTTTTTTTCTTATACCATCCTCACTGATTAAGAGCCAAAAAGGAAATTCATTCATGGATATATATATGATGAAACACCTACAAATGAATAATTTTTGGTGTCCTGGGATTCATTAAAGTGCCAAAAATAAACTTTCATGGTTCTCCTGGCATCATTCCCCTCGAGACGAATATAAAGATTTGGTATTCATTGTTGCCAGAGCGTTGGACAAAGTTCGGGATTTTTTATCTACTAAGAAAGAGACTGCTCGTGAAGAATTTGAGCGTTCGTCTTAATTCTGAAATAGGGCTGAAACCGGGCAACGCGAGAGGATGGTGATTTAATTAGGGTGTCGCAGTCTAAGAAATAACGAGTTTGCAATGAATTTTATGTTAAGACAGGACCTTGAGATATCCTTCTGATACCTGTTTTTGGTTCTTGGTAATGTCTAGTATTTTGTAAACGAAAAAAAGGAAACCAAGTTCATGGGTCTAGGTTGGTTTGCTATCAGCGATCATAAAAAAATCTCCCACCATCACATATCCGCAGTTGGTCAGCGTGGTGATGGAAACAGGCAAAGTCCAGACAGGAGTAAAGACATTTCTGAAACCTTTGTCCTATAGTTGACTAAAAACGCCATACACACACACACACACACACACACACACACACACACACTAAATAAGCTCTACAAGTCTCTCCCTACTTCTGTGTTGCCCTATTTAGGAGACACTTTCTTTCTAGCAATTGTTCCATCAATTCCTGATTCTTACGCGTCATTCTGTGCCCTTCAATTCAGAGATAAATAGAAAAGTTGATATGATTAAACCAATATTATCATTATTATTATTATTATTATTATTACTTGCTAAGCTACAACCCTCGTTGGAAAAGCAGGATGCTATAAGCCCAGGGGCTCCAACAGGGAAAATAGCCCAGCGAAGAAAGAGCATACTGAATAATAAGAGAATATGATTAAGTGTTCAGAGTGCCCAATGCTAGGTAGTAATCAACTGCCTTTTAGTGGTCCACACCAGAACACTCAATCCCCCTCAATGTAGGCTTTTCTATAAAGGTGGAGGACTGTGGAAATCTTTTGAACTTTCCCAAACGACCTCAAACGAGTATAAAATCCTTTTGGATGAAATATAACATTCATCTCAGCTATGTATATTCATATAGAAAGTGTGTATATATCTCTATAATTCGACAAAGGACAAAAGAGCTTGGATCTGATTGTATTAAGTTCCTATGCAAACACCAATTTGATTATTCCCGAGGAAAAAACAATTCACTGTAAAAAAACATACTGAAAATTTCAAAATTAAGAAATGTAAACGAAAACGAACTTTGTATTTGCTATGAATCAAGAAAGCATTAAAAAAAACTTCAGAGATATAAAATATAAAAGAAATCGTATTTTGTATTTGGTATGAATTAGGGACGCCTAAGCAACTTCAGAGATAAAAACACATAAAATAAACCGAAGCGAAGAGGACTAAAAACGAGCTCATCCCCCTGGCATGTCTGTAGGACCTGTGACTCCTACGGCAAGTGGCCCTAAGGTGCCTGAGAGGTCGACAGTATTGAGGCATCACTTGAGGAAACGAGATGTGATCCTTCCAAGGGCGGCGCCTCCTTTCAGATCTCCGTCTCCGGGAAATTACTCCGACATTATGGGCTCTTACTTTTAGGAGTGGTTTGTGGGGATTTCTTTGGAGAGGATTCCGGCGGATTTATCTACACTTTGGGGGATTTTCTTATTTGAATTATGGTGGATTTAAACTATTTATACATTTTTTTTTTTTTGCGCGCGGTAAACATTTCCGTCAAACCATCAGGGTATATATATATATATATATATATATATATATATATATATATATATATATATATATATATATATATATATATATATATATATATATATATATATATATATATATATATATATATATATATATATATATATTTATATATATATAATTATATATTAAGCATACATATCCAAAAACACACACACACACACACACATATATATATATATATATATATATATATATATATATATATATATATATATATACATACACACACACACACATATATATATATATATATATATATGTATATATATATATATATATATATATATATATATATATATATATATTATATATATATATATATATATATATATATATATATATATATATATATATAGGATAATCAAAATGACGCATATAAGCATTTTCAGATGGTGTGGCGAAGTGGAGAAAAAGGGTAAAGAGCAATTAAAAAAACAATATGATTCAAATGCTAATGAAAGAAAAGCCCTGAGACGATTGTGTGAATGGTAGGCCAATGATAGATCTATTGTAAAGAAAGGGTTTTGACATCAAGGAAATGCATGAGTGCTTGCAAGAAAGAATTGAATGGTGTTATGTAAATAAGGCGCTCGACTCCATGCTAATGAATCCCCTGTGTAGACACCTGAAGCGAATACTCTTCTCCCAGTACCATTCCAAAGAATAGAGCTCACTTAGGGAAGGATTTTTTTTTTCGGTAAACCTATTGTGAAAGAATTTCTCTCCTATCTTCGCAGGATCTGTCCAAACCATTTGTCACTATTGTGATGAATCGAAACAATATGACGTCATAGATGACCCAGCTTCTAATTCCAATTTAAGGTCAATAATCCAAACGATTTATGAGCTGATATCAAAGGTCAAATTAAGAGGTCTTTCCCCCTGCAACTGACCTCAATCATCATATCTCACAAATTATGACATTTCACAAAGCTAAGATGTATTCCTTTCTCAATAGATTAAAACACAATTGTTTTTTCAAGATTAGCTTTTCAGCAGCGGTTGACATATACAGAATAGGGAAGACGATCGTCAAATGTATAATTTATAATCATAAATTACTAGATAAAAGGGATAATAATTCAAGTCACTATTTGCTAATAAATATGATAATCCATAAACAGATTTTTGCTCCTGATTACCACATCAGAATCAATACTCATTTAAGAGAGAGAGAGAGAGAGAGAGAGAGAGAGAGAGAGAGAGAGAGAGAGAGAGAGAGAGAGAGAGAGAGAGAGAGAAATACTTTATCAAGAGGAAGATTCATCGTGACAAACACAATTTATTTAGGAAAAGTTCAAAAATTGCTTCTTTCAAATTCAATAGAAAACTTCCCAATTCACACCAAGATGAAATATTCCCTTTGAACGATTATTTATTGTCAGCCTCAAAAAAGTCTTAAATGTCTTTCTGGATAATTGGAAAAGTTTAAACGATTCCCATTCAAAGGTCTTAAAACCATTTCTCTTTTTTATATGAATAAAAAGTTTGGCTTTACAAAAGTTTATTGTTAGCAAAATACCTTTGGTTTCACCAACGAAAAATTATATGTATATTTGTCAATGTTATCCCTTATATCGATGTAAAATAACTTATGAATGGTTTCATTCTTTCCAATATACATCTCTATGGATTAATTTTACTTTTATCTATAGGAAAAAAAAAATATATTTTTTGGAAATATTGAAGCCGTATTGGACTATTGGACCATTTATTCTTCCCATTATAAAGTAAGGTGTTTAATGCTTTAAAGGTCACTCATGAATGGCAGAGGCAACGGACAGTGACATTGTCCTAGCTAGAAGAACACCGCCCTAGAAATTGATCATATATCCATATGATCAGCGCCCAAGACCCGTCTCCACACAAGCTAGGACCAGGGAGGGCCAAGCAATTGCAGCTGGTGACTCAGTAGATAGACATACAGGCTCACCAAACCCCTAATCTTAGCTCACAAGAATGCTGAGGTTGCAGCGACCAAAGGAACTAACGAGTTTGAGCGGGACTTGAATCTCAGTCTGGCGATTACCAGTCAGGGACGTTAGTTTTCCTTCTATTTATATTATTTGGAAAAGGTGAAGCCGTAAAAAATATTTAAGGTGATTTCACATTTCATATAAGCGAGGAATATAACTGTATGCAAAGTTTTGGAAGAAGTATATAAGATTTTGGGTAAAGCTCATCATTCAAAAAAAAAAAAAAAAAAAAAAAAATGATAGTATTTACTTTGGAAGATTGTTGAAAGACTTGTAAAATATTAAGGATCAATTTCACAATTTAAGTGAATGAAAAAGACAAATTGGTAAATTGTAAGAGAAATATGCAAAATTTTGGGTCAATCTGTCCATCAATATAAATAAAAAGAAAAGAAAAATATCCCTTTTTGGAAGATTGGAAAAGCAATATTTTGGGTCAATCTCAGCATTTACATAAATGAAAAATATATCCCTTGGATAATTGTTGAAGGCCAAATACTATATTTTGGGTCATTTATAGGAAGGGAAAATATAATCTTATGGAGGATTATAAAAGCAATAGACAAACTTTTCGGTTAACCTCACAAATTATATAAATGAAAAATATATCTTATAGAAAGACTGTTCGAGCAATAAAAAAGACTTTGGGTGGGTACCAATTTCTCTTCCCTTCCAGATGGCGACCAGAGGAAGAATCCTTTCCCTTTGAGGAAGAAGAAGAAGAAGAAGAAGAAGAAGAAGAAGAAGAAGAAAAGGCCTCTGCCCATTATATCTGAAATCCCCAAACCTGATATTGTCAATAAACACCTGCAGGATACGGAAGGAATCACACGCTGTAAATAACCAGCCCTTCCTCCACTATGGAGCTTTGGCAAAGAGAACACCTCGACTGCCCAGACTTGACGGAGGTTGAGGTCTCCTTCTCTTGCTAATAATAAACAAGGAATTGGTCAAAGGGATTAATGGCAAAAAAAGAAACACTTTTTTATTGCTGTAATGAGATGCAAACTTTATATGAGCAATGCTGTAGTCCAGCTCCAATGAGAAAGAACTTGCCTATATTAGCGGTGGTGCCACGTTTCCCATCGCTGAAATTAGTCTTTCACCTAAAGTCGCTATGTATATGGGAAGACGTGGCAACGCTTCAGAGAATAAATTGTTGATTCTACCGGAGAGTCATTCATTCATATGTAAATGAATTAATTTGATTTTTATTGTAACCGTTTGTAGTTGCTCTGCATTCCTGGAGTGTTCGTTGCAATTTGCATGCATTTGATCCTTAATTCCATCTTAAGGGAAGTCGTTATAAAATTCCACCTTTTCGCTTGTAAGCTCCCAAAAGTGAATCCACGTATTACATGACATCAATTTGGAAGAATAATAATTTGGAGCTACGAGGTATTCTAATGGATTTCTTCAGCAAGTCTTTGAAGCTCATAATAATAATAATAATAATAATAATAATAATAATAATAATAATAATAATAATAATAATAATAATTTTAACCTCTTTGGTAAGAACCTGCGCGTTGGTGTAAGTTAATTTTTGCCGTAATACTCTTTTGAATGCTGCAAAATCTCTCTCTCTCTCTCTCTCTCTCTCTCTCTCTCTCTCCACTTTACAAATGCATTATGTAATGCATCTGTTCTTCCGGTTATGACCACAAGCTGAAATACATTTCTAGCGTACATAAACGTCTCTCTCTCTCTCTCTCTCTCTCTCTCTCTCTCTCTCTCTCTCTCTCTCTCTCTAAGGGAGAAATGATACGATCAATCAGATGCAAAATGGAATGGGGGAGGGGAAGGGGGAGGGAGGAAGGGGAGGAGCAGGGAAGAAAGGGAAGGGGAGGAAGGAAGGGGAGGAGGAGGGAGGAAAGGGAAGGGGATGAAGGAAGTGGGAGGAGAGAAAGGAAAGGTGAGGAAAGTAAGGATCTTTAAAGGGAAGAGACCGACTCCTGAATTCCCTTTTCCCGTATGTTGTAAGGATAAGGGGAGTCCTTATTTATGATACGGAAATTCCATTTGACCCTTCCAAGCTATTTTTCATCTCACCTTTTTTTTTTTTTTTTACAAAGCTACGCTATTTATAGAAGTGATTCGCCCATTAGGAAGGTGGATATCCCTGCCAATCTGGCTTTTCGGCTTTACCCAGGGCGTCCTTATTAAGTATGTTAATGCCAAAATAAGGCGACCCTAACACCTCGCTAAACCTTGATAAGAATGGTCTGCAGCCTGCACAAGCTGTGTGTTGAGTTAGGATCAATGTGACTGTGAAGGTATAAGTTATTCAGAGTCTTTAGGAATCAACCGAGATGATCAAGACATTCCCAATATCACCTCGCCACGGTATGGGGATGTAACAGTATTGATACAATACGTAACAGTATTGATACAATACGTAACAGTATTGAGACAACACGGAAAAAGACCTCCCTTTACAAGGCTTATTCTTTGTACGGGGAAAAATAACTTACATAAGAACTTTTTAGTTTTGCTGATTGTCGCTTTCAAAATAATCCAAAGAAATATACTGTGACATAAAAGTAAAGTGCTTGCAAGTGCACGTTTGAACAACCTCACACCAATTCTAAATAGAAATCTTTATAAATAAATGTCTTCTGTTATTATGAACATTTTGCTTGGAAGTGAGTATCAATGGCAGAGTTGCAATAAGAAATATAACAAAACAAGATCATCTATTTCGAAGCCTAATGAATGTACATGCATTATGAATAAATAACTGTATACATTTATCATATATTTAAATGTATATGAATATATATATATACATATATATATATATATATATATATATATATATATATATATATATATATATATATATATATATATATATAGATAGATAGATAGATAGATAGATAGATAAACAACAAGTAATACAGCCGTTTCTAGTCCACTGCAGGAAAAATGCCTAAGACATGTCTTTATCCATGTCTGGGGTCTGGCCAATTTTCATCACCACACTGTCCAACTGCAGATTGGTGATGGTGGGAAACTTTTGTCTGGTCCCTCACAGCAAACCATCTTAGTATATAGTGTATGTCATTAGACCATACTGTAGACCATAATACCATAAATGTCCTAAACCACACTTTCTTAGAATGGACTCAATCATTATTATTAGTAGTAGTAGTAGTAGGACAATTAAAAAATATTAAATAATCAGGCGTTCCTTCACACAATGCAATAACTCAAATGACCTTCATTTTGCTTTAGGAATAAAGAATTTTCTTACATCTTTATTTTACTACAAAACACCCAATTATGAAAGATACGAAAATATATCGATAGTCTTTGCTTACTTATTTCATTATCAATAACATGAAGTTTTTTTTCCTTGAACTTCATAATCTTGACAAAATTAAACTTCATTTGGGTATGTGGTTTTATACTTAAGAATATCATTTAGGTACGAATAGATCATTTGCCCAATATTCATCGAGGAAGTATAAGACATTCGGAATTATTAAGTAAATCAGGACTTCATCTAACACAATTAAAATCCCTCGAATGAATATAAACATTTCTAAACAGACTAAAGTTCCATAGAAACAGTGGATGGAATAATTAATTATTAAACCAAAATCAAAGGAGAAAAATAAGAAATTGTTTATTTGACTTACACTTCCCCAATTGAATCCTTACTACCTAATACATAATATAACTAATTAAACTGAATAAAAAAATTATTTATAAACCTATTATTTGATAATAGCTTTGTATGAAAAGATTTCAAACAAACGGCGAATAGAATTAATATTCATAAATCCTCTGTTAAAACCAGAGATAATAAAACTTTATATCGCTCTAGCTTCGGGTTTGAGAATTCAGCTATTTAGTGGACAGAGCGATACCTCATCATAACACTACTAAATCCAGCAAACAAACCAAACATAGATTTTCCTTTTATTTTCAAGTTATCTTTCCACTTCTGTTTAACCGAGCAGTCTTCCTTTCTTCTTCATTCAACAAAGTTTACCCTACCCAATTAAGAACGGCAATCAATAACACAGCCGATGTCAACATTGACTCATGGTAAATGCTCCAAGCATTCTAATCCTAAGAGTTGAATAAGTGAAACCCTTTTGATTTATTCACATTCCACAAACAGGACATAAAAGGGACTGATTGAACTGTTCTACGGTGGATGGACGTCCCATCAGTTAACTAGGGAAATTTGGTTCCACAACCACAGAGGGTAATTATATTGGGTATGTTGGTGGCAATGTTATTGCAATGGAGCAGCTGGGAATACTCGGAGCGGTTAGGAATCCTCGGAGCAGTTGGGAATCCTCGAAGCAGTTGGGAATCCTCGAAGCAATTCTGAATCATCGGTGCAGTTGGGAATCTTGGGAGCAGTTTAGAATCCTCGCAAAATTTAGGAATCCTCGAAGTAGTTGGGATTCTGCGGAGCAGTTGGGAATCCATGAAGCAGTTGGGAATCCTAGAAACAGTTCGGAATCTTCGGACTAATTGGGAATCCTCGGAACAGTTTGGAATCCTCAGAGCATTTAGGAAATCTCGAAGCAGTTAGGAATCCTCGGAGTACGTGGGAATCCTCGAAGCAGTTGGGAATAATTGAAGCAGTTGGGAATCTTTGGAGCAGTTGGAAATCCTCAGAGCAGTTGAGAATCCTCAGAGCAGTTGGGAATCTTCGGAGCAGTTGGGAATCATCGAAGCAATTGGGAATCCACGAAGCAGTTAGGAATCCTCGAAGCAGTTAGGAATCCTCGGAGTAAGTGGGAATCCTCGAAGCAGTTGGGAATCCTCGAAGCAGTTGGGAATACTCAGAGCAGTTCAGAATCATCGAAGCAATTGGGAATCCTAGAAGCAACTGGGAATCCTCGAAGCAATTGGGAATCCTCGAAGCAAATGGGAATCCTCGAAGCAGTTGAGAATCCTCGGGGCAGTTGGGACTCCTCGGAGCAGTTGGGACTCCTCGGAGCAGTTGAGAAACCTCGAACCAATTAGGAATCCTTAAAGCAGGTGGGAATCCTTAAAGCAGGTGGGAATCCACAAAGCAGTTGGGAATCCTCGAAGCAGTTGGGAAACCTCGAAGCTCTTAAGAATTCTCGGAGCAGGTGGGAATCATCGGAGCAGTTAGTAATCCTCAAAGCAGTTGGGCATCATTGGAGAAATTCTGAATCATCGGAACAGTTGGGAATCTTAGGAGCAGTTTAGAATCCTCGCAAAAGTTAAGAATACTCGAAGTAGTTGGGATTCTGCGAAGCAGTTGGGAACCCACAAAGCAGTTGGGAATCCTCGAAAAAGTTTGGAATCCTCGAAAAAGTTCGGAATCTTCGGACTAAATGGGAATCCTCGAAGCAGTTAGGAATCCTCGGAACAGTTTGGAATCCTCGGAGCATTCAGGAAACCTCGAAGCAGTTAGGAATCCTCGGAGTACGTGGGAATCCTCGAAGCAGTTGGGAATCCTTGAAGCAGTTGGGAATCTTTAGAGCAGTTGGAAATCCTCAGAGCAGTTGGGAATCTTCGGAGCAGTTAGGAATCCTCGAAGCAGTTAGGAATCCTCGAAGCAGTTAGGAATCCTCGGAGTAAGTGGGAATCCTCGAAGCAGTTGGGAATCCCCGAAGCATTTGGGAATACTCGGAGCAGTTCGGAATCATCAAAGCAATTGGGATTCCTCGAAGAAATTAGGAATCCTCGAAGCCGTTGGGAATCCTCGTGGCAGTTGGGAATCCTCGGAGCAGTTGGGATTCCTCGGAGCAGTTGAGAAACCTCGAAGATGTTAGGAATCCTCAGAGTATGTTGGAATCCTCGAAGCTGTTGGGAGTCCTTGAAGCAGTTGGGAGTCCTTGAAGCAGTTTGGAATCTTTAGAGCAGTTGAGAATCCTCAGAGCAGTTGGGAATCTTCGGAGCAGTTGGGAATCCTCAAAGCAGTTAGGAAACCTCAAAGCAGTTAGGAATCCTCGGAGTAAGTGGGAATCCTTAAAGCAGTTTGGAATCCTCGAAGCAGTTGGGAATCATCGGGGCAGTTGGGAATCCTCAGAGCAGTTGGGAATCCTCGGGGCAGTTGGAAATCCTCAGAGCAGTTGGGACTCCTCGGAGCACTTGAGAAACCTCGAACCAGTTAGGAATCCTTGAAGCAGGTGGGAATCCTCAAAGCAGTTGGGAATCTTCGGAGCAGTTGGGAATCCTCTGAGCAGTTAGGAATCCTTGGAGTTGGTGGGAGTTCTCAATGCAGTTGGGGATCCTCAGAGCAATTGGGAATCCTCGGAGTACGTAGGAATCTTTGGAGTAATTGGGAATCCTTGGACCAGTTGGGAATCCTTGGAGGAGTTGGGGAAACCTTGAAGCAGTTAAGAATCCTCGGAGTAGCTGGGAATCCTCAAAGCAGTCTGGAATCCTCGGAGCAGTTGGGAATTCTCGGAGCAGTTGGGAATCCTCGAAGCAATTGGGAATCCTCGAAGCAGTTGGGACTCCTTGGAGCAGTTGAGAAAACTCGAAGCAGTTTGGAATCCTCGAAGCAGATGGGAATCTTCGGAGCCGTTGGGAATCCTCGGAGCAGTTGGGAATCCTCGGAGCACTTGGGAAACCTGAAAGCAGTTAAGAATCATCGTAGTTGAAAATCCTCGGAGCAGTTGGGAATCCTCGG
>NC_090753.1:59404234-59406734 GCF_036898095.1 Palaemon carinicauda
TTAAAAAGAAAATATTGCATATCAGTAGTACTGTGATACTACACATAAATCTCTTTAGTGTAGTGACTAGCATATATGATTTAGCAGGGCCGTTGTTATGCAAGGCAAAATAAGAACATTAAATGTTATTAACTATTGATCAATTTGGATAATTATTCATTACCAGCGATTATTAATTCATCACTGTTAATTGATAGTGATTGTTGGTAATAAATATTCCTCTCTTATAATGAACGAAGAAGTCGAATATTAATTTTGTAAACAAAATGGATTTTGTCCATTGAATTCACTCTATGACTTGTAATAAAATTATCGATAATTGGGATGATTATAAAATTAATGTTTCCGATAATGAAATCTTATTAACACTTGAAATCTTATTAACACTATACAAGTATAAATGAATATTAATAAAAATTATGAGGGGCGCCCAATGATTATCTATATGATCGATATAGATGATTATTCCTTTTAAATGACTGTGAATAACGTTCTTGACGGACCCCCCCCCCTCCCCACCCCACCCCCCAACACACAAGACCCAATTAAACAAAACCCAGGAGAAATGTAGATGAAACGAGACAGGCTGTAACATTTAATCAGGAAAATCCTGGAATGCAGGGTCAAGAAATAGCAACAAAGTCAATTAACAACAGGTTCGTTCGTTCTAGATTGCCCTACCATACTTAAGACACGGGTAAATTACAATATTACAAAATGCTTGCCAAAAACACAAAGAATAAAAATCCAACAAACAACGAAAAACAACTAAAACATTGTACCCTATTCTATCTAATCATCGACCAAATAATCATTGTAACTATCTAACCTAGGAAGGAAGGTTTAGTACTCACCAATCAGCCTACGAAAGTCCAGATGTGGTTTCCAAACAACTCCGGAGTCTCTTCTTTTTTTCCTCGAAATACATTGGAGAATCCACTTTCTCTCTCTACTAAGTTCCTCAATTGCTCTTGGTTCCATAGGAGTTGGTATGATATAAATCCTAAAGTCATTCAATTGACTTTTGTACAACTTTCTCTGGCCACTAAAAGGGACAAACTGGGGCTAAATCCAAGAACTTAAGTACTAGCTTTATCAGCTGTTGAAATAAATGCTCGAGTTGACTGACGGAAGTTTTTCTTTAAATAGGCATTTTTTGACTGATGAATATTCATATTTCCTTCACTTTCTTCGCTTTTCTTTAATGTATTTCTTACCTCTTTGATGTGGTTATGATTCTTTTAAGACAACTCTCACTTTTTCGTGTTTTTGTTCTCCTCTTTCCCTGATTTTCAACTCGTCACAATGGTTCAGTTCGGCACACAAAGTCCGTTGAAAATAGCTCCATGTAATAGTTGGTTTTGGACGTTTTTCTTTGGTTTTCCATTGTATGCCTGACCCCGAATCATCACATATTGTTATACGTTTAAGAATCTATTAATCTAATCGCTGTCACCAACCTCAATATAAATATGGTGCTAAAGAGGTATTATAATAGATGGTCACTTCCTGCATCGTAGCCTACACTCCTGACATGGCCAAACATTGTCAATCACTAAGCTTTACCTTGAAAGGGATAGCGTTGTTCCTCTTGATTTAGGGCTTCTGAGTAGACTTAAAAACTTGTTGCTAAATAAATTAACACGAAACAATCAGACACACCACACAAAACTTAAAAAAAAAACTTTGAAAAGCGCTTGACGAAAAGTTTGTTTACACCGGCCAATGTTACTTGAAGGCTGTGACGTCAGATTCTCTGCAGTCTCTGATTGGCTGAGCGCCTCGCTACCCGGACTGAGCTAGTAAATCAAACTAGATCACGGTCTAGGATTATAAATATTATTCTCGGACATTATTATATGGATTCTATCGAATATATAAAAAGTTCAAAACACCGTATACAAAACTACTTTATTTCTTGGAAGTGTTACAAAAAGAGGGTTATTCACAAGTAGAGTTATCTCTTATAAGTGCTTTAGAATGCGGAAATACAAGCATTTCCTGTTAAATGACATACCAGAATTGCAAGTCAATTTCCAACTTATTTATAAAGTCATTCCTTATCGGAGTGCAAATAATTGGTGGTTATAAAGAATAAATCTCTCTCTCTCTCTCCCTCTCTCTCCTCTCTCTCTCTCTCTCTCTCTCTCTGCTAGTATTTGATCTCCAAACAGGACGATGAAAGCTATGATATTGCCACTTCATTTAATCGGTCATTTATATAATTGAATGTTATTCCAGCGTTAGTAACATACAATAAGACTGGGAAAAACAATATATATATATATATATATATATATTATATATATATATATATATATATATATATATATATATATATAGGTAGGTAGGTAGTAGGTTGGCCAGTGCACCAGCCATCCATAAAAGAAATTTGAACCTGACCGCTACCAGCTGTCCGAGGATTTACCTGGCGAGACATCAGTCTCTTACAGCGAGTTTTACCCAATTTCCCGGCCCACCACGTGACACAATTGGTAGT
>NC_090753.1:59411734-59414201 GCF_036898095.1 Palaemon carinicauda
TTATATATATATATATATATATTATATATAGTGTGTGTGTGTGTGTGTGTGTGTGTGTGTGTGTGTGTGTGTGTGTTGGAAAAGCAAGATTACTATAAGCCCAGGGGCTCCAACAGGGAAAAATAGCCCAGTGAGAAAAGGAAATAAGGGAATAAATAAATGAAGAGAACAAATTAACAATAAATCATTCTAAAATAAGTAACAACGTCAAAACAGACATGTTATATATAAACTATTAAACAACATCAAAAACAAATATATCATAAATAAACTATAAAGAGACTCATGTCTGCCTGGTCAACAAAAAGTATTTGCTCCAACTTTTAACTTTTGAAGTTCTACTGATTCAACCACCCGATTAGGAAGATCATTCCACAACTTGGTAAAAGCTGGAATAAAACTTCTAGAGTACTGCGTAGTATTGAGCCTCGCGATGGAGAAGGCCTGGCTATTAGAATTAACTGCCTGCCTAGAATTACGAACAGGATAGAATTGTCCAGGGAGATTCTGAATGTAAAGGATGGTCAGAGTTATGAAAAATCTTATGCAACATAAACTAATTGAACGACGGTGCCAGAGATTAATATCTAGATCAGAATAAGAAATTTAATAGACCGTAAGTTTCTGTCCAACAAATTAAGATGAGAATCAGCAGCTGAACACCAGACATGAGAACAATACTCAAAACAAAGGTAGAATGAAAGAATTAAAACACTTCTTCAGAATAGATTGATCACCGAAAATCTTGAAAGACTTTCTCAATAAGCCTATTTTTTTGCAATTGAAGAAGACACAGACCTTATATGAATCTCAAAAGTTAATTTACTGTCGAGAATCACACCTAAAATTTTGAAAGAGTCATAAATATTTAAAGAAACATTATCAATACTGAGATCCGGATGTTGAGGAGCCACCGTCCTTGACCTACTTACAATCATACTTTGAGTTTTATTAGGATTCAACTTCATACCCCATAATTTGCACCATGCACTAATTCTAGCTAAATCTCTATTAAGGGATTCACCAACCCTAGATCTACATTCAGGGGATGGAATTGATGCAAAGAGAGTAGCATCATCTGCATATGCAACAAGCTTGTTTTAACTTGGTACAGCTGGAATAAAACTTCTAGAGTACTGCGTAGTATTGAGCCTCGTGATGGAGAAGGCCTGGCTATTAGAATTAATTGCCTGCCTAGTATTACGAACAGGATAGAATTGTCCAGGGAGATCTGAATGCTAAGGATGGTCACAGTTATGAAAAATCTTATGCAACATGCATAATGAACTAATTAAACGACAGTGCCAGAGATTAATATATACATACATATATATATATATATATATATATATATATATATACATATATATATGTACGACCCAAATCAGGTTAACCATTTCAGGAAAGCCTTTGCAGGATTCTTATCAATTTGGATGACCCTTTTAGGAAAGGAAGGGCAGGAGTCTTACGAACCCAAAGACGGGATTTATTTTTTCTTTCTTATTCTTACAAATTAATAAAATAAATATGAATAGCAATCACAAAACATGACGATTTACAGAATTTATAGAATTATTAATCTGGTACTTGAACTTTACTTTAGATACATAAATGTGCCTCTATTTCTTCTATCTAAATATCTATCTAGATATACTCTCTCTCTCTCTCTCTCTCTCTCTCTCTCTCTCTCTCTCTCTCTCTCTCTCTCTCTCTCTCTCTCTCTCTCTCTCTCTCATATATTTATATATATATATATATATATATATATATATATATATATATATATATATATATATATATATATATATATATATATACATGTGTGTATATACATACATAAATATGCCTGTATATACATGTATATATATATATATATATATATATATATATATATATATATATATATATATATATATATATATATATTATATATATATGAAGACGGACACTGCATACATAGTATATATAGAGTATACATCTGTCTATATATATATATATATATATATATATATATATATATATATATAATATATATATATATATATATATATATATATATATATATATACACACACAATCACAAACACACAGTACAGCCACCCGTAAAAAAGAAGTACCTCAAGGACATCATTAACAACACACATATAAAAATAATCACTGGTGATTAAGAGGTCAAAGCAGCGCCTTGGTTAGCCCCAGGAAAGCCACGCCCACCTATCTACTAAGGCAACCGAGGCGGGTGGCCGCTCCTCTATAATAATCTCTGGCAAACGTTGTTGTGTTCAGAAGGAAAATAGAAAGAAAGGGAATACACATACAAGGTATTGGATATCCAATTACTGGTATATCTTTTAAAAGTCATAGAACAGTTACATATATATCGGGTAACTGAATTAAAAATAGACATGTAAGTTTTTCAAACATACGCACGCGCGCTTACGCATGCATACACACATATACACACTTT
>NC_090753.1:59414701-59422201 GCF_036898095.1 Palaemon carinicauda
GCACAAAACCGTGTTGACCCATATTAAATAAATTATTTTTAACCAAATGATTCATTATTTTCTTTTTTATTACCCTCTCATACACTTTCATAATATGTGATGTTAGACTAACAGGTCTATAATTGCTTTCCTCTAGTTTTGACCGCTTTTGAAAATATGAGTTATATAAGCTAATTTATGTTTAACATATATCTCGCTCATATCTACACTTTTTCTTAGCAGTATTGCAAGCGGCTTTGCGATAATGTGCGCAGTTTTTTTTTAACAAAATCGCTGGAACTCCATCTGGTCCTGCCGCCGATCCATTTTAAATTCGCTTATAGCCTGCACAATATCTGCTTCATTAATATCTATATCCGTTGGATATTCAAAATTTTCTTCTCTCATTTCGGTTTCATTCTCATTCGCAATTCCTGGCGTGAATTCACTCTTATATTTTTCTACTAATATGTTGTATATTTCCTTTTTTTTTGTTTTATTCGTTAACCGTCCTTCAATTCTTAGAGGGTCAATTTCTAATCTCCCTTTATTCATCTTTTTTTTTTTTTTGCATAGGAGTAAAGTACTTTGGTTTTTTCATATATATATATATTTTGAGGTGTCTTTTCTTCTAAGTCCCTTTTTTTATTTTCTTTTGATTGTATAATCTTTTGCTCTGCATTTTCTATCTTACTATTTAATTCCATCATTTTCCATACATTTTTTCTTTTACAAGATTTTTCTTCTACTTTCTAATTTTCTGAGATAAGATCCTTCTGTCTCTTGGTATGCATTGTTTTTTTTTCGGTACATATTTTTCAACAATTTTCTCCAGTATTTTGTACAGTATATATATATATATATATCTGTATTTACCTGTATATTA
Source organism: Palaemon carinicauda (assembly GCF_036898095.1). NCBI lineage: Eukaryota > Metazoa > Arthropoda > Malacostraca > Decapoda > Palaemonidae > Palaemon > Palaemon carinicauda. Next base: position 59,415,567 of record NC_090753.1, read on the forward strand.
TCACTTACGAATACTTTTTTTTCCAATCATTGTTCAATTCTTCATTTATTTCTGACCATTTTATATTCTTACTATAAAAATTATATTTTCCATATCCTTCCCATCGTTTTGTGCTTTGCTTATATCTGCGAGAGAGAGAGAGAGAGAGAGAGAGAGAGAGAGAGAGAGAGAGAGAGAGAGAGAGAGAGAGAGAGAGAGAGAGAGAGAGAGAGAATCAAATCCAATATTGAGTCAAAATCAGTCTTTCCAATTCCTGGAATTATCAACCAAAAAGTATTTTTTGAAATACCAGGAATTATTTTGGAAAAACGAAATTTCGATCAGGCGATATATAAATTGACTTTACACTGCCCCATTAGCTTGGACAAATTGCTATTCTAATTTTTTAGATGAAATTATCATTTGAGAAGTTTTTCGAATAGATTTTTTTACTGGATAATTCTGTTTACGATTCCTGTGTTGGTTATTGTTGTATTGTTACTCTCAAATATTTTGAGTCTGTTTATATATATATATATATATATATATATATATATATATATATATATATATATATATATATATATATATATATATATATATATATATGTGTGTGTGTGTGTGTGTGTGTGTGTGTGTGTGTGTGTGTGTGTGTGTGTGTGTGTGTGTGTGTGTGTGTGTGTATGCCAATGCATATCTCACGTAAAAACAACAATACAGCAAAAATAGATACTTGTATATCCCAAATACAGCTGTATTTCAAAAGCACGGGCTTACTCTGTCCCACCCAAAAATTCGGGGGAAAACAAATGGATTTAATTCTCCAATGCTATCTCGGGTCTCGGTATCATTTTATCTGTGGGGAATATTTCTGTTCTTTTAGAAGAGATTGGATTAGATTACAGGGGAGTTTTTATATTTTTTATTAACGATTCATTTTGTGAAGTTTTTATGGTTTATGCATATACAGACTTATACATACAAACTTACACACACATACAGACATGTATACACAAACACACACACACATATACATATATATATATATATATATATATATATATATATATATATATATATATATATATATATATATATATATATGTATATATAAGTGGATATATAAATATGTTTATATATATCTATATATATATAGATATATATATATATATATATATATATATATATATATATATATATATATATATATATATATATATAATATATATTATATATATATATATATATATATATATATTCAAATAGGCCATATATTTTTGTATTTTAATGTCTTGATTCTCTACCCGACCTCTGGATCAGAGCTCCAGCGCGAACCACTTAAAGACAATAGCTCTGATTGGCCGGGATCAAACCCTAGTCCAGGTAACTTGTAACAACAGTGATATACCACTTCGTGGATAAGTGGTATGTCACTGTTGTTACAAGTTTTCTGGGCCAGGGTTCGATTTCCGGCCGGTCTGAAACTATTATCTTTGAGTAGTTCCGTCTGGAGCTCTGATCCCGAGGTCAGTAAGAGAATCTAGACATTAATGTATCAAAATATATGGCTTATTTGAATATGAAAAACACGTCTGAATGTGCAAAGATTTCTATTTAGAATTAATGTGAGGTTGTTCAAACGTGAACTTGCAAGTACTTTACTTTTATGTCACAGTATACTTCTTTGGATTATTTTGAAAGCGACAATCAGCAAAACTAAAAAGTTCTAATGTATGTTATTTTTTTTCCCGTACAGAGAATAAGCCTTGTAAAGGGAGGTCTTTTTCCGTGTTGTCTCAATACTGTCACGTATTGTATCAATAGTGTTATATCAACATACCGTGGCGAGGTGATATTGGGAATGTGTTGGTCAACTCGGTTGATTCCTAAAGACTCGGAATAACTTATACCTTCACAGTCACATTGCTCCTAACTCAACACACAACTTGTGCAGGCTGCAGACCATTCTTACCAAGGTTTAGCGAGGTGTTAGGGTCGCCTTATTTGGGCATTAACATACTTAATAAGGACGCCCTGGGTAAAGCCGGAAAGCCAGATTGGCAGGGATATCCACCTTCCTAATGGACGAATCACCTCTACAAATAGCGTAGCTTTGTAAAGAAAAATCGAGATGAAAAATAGCTTGGAGGGTCAAATGGAATTTCTGTATCATAAATAAGGACTCCCCTTATCCTTACAATATACGGGAAAGGGGAATTGAGGAGTCGGTCTTTTCCCCTTTAAAGATCCTTACTTTCCTCACCTTTCCTTTCACCCCTCCCACTTCCTTCATCCCTTTCCCTTTCCTCCCTCCTCCTCCCCTTCCTTCCTCCCCTTCCCTTTCCTCCCTCCTTCTCCCCTCCCCCCCTCCCTCTCCCCCATTCCATTTTGCATCTGATTGACCGTATCAATTCTCCCTTAGTGAGAGAGAGAGAGAGAGAGAGAGAGAGAGAGAGGAGAGAGAGAGAGAGAGAGAGAGAGAGAGAGAGAGAGAGAGAGACGTTTATGTACGCTAGAAATGTATTTCGGCTCGTGACCATAACCGGAAAAACAGAGGCATTACAGAATGTGTTTGCAAAATGGAGAGAGAGAGAGAGAGAGAGAGAGAGAGAGAGAGAGAGAGAGAGAGAGAGAGAGAGAGAGAGAGAGAGAGATATTTTGCAGCGTTCAAAAGAGTATTACACCAACGCGCAGGTTCTTACCAAAAAGGTTAAAATTATTATTATTATTATTATTATTATTATTATTAAGTTTCGAAGACTTGCTGAAGAAATCCTAGAGAATAGCTCCTAGTAATAAATCCTTATTCGTCCAAATTGATGTCATGTAATACGTGGATTCCCTTTTGGGAGATTACAAGCGTAAAGGTGGAATTTTATAACGACATCTCCTAATGTGGAATTAGTCATCAAATGCAATGCAAATTGCAGCGAACAATCCAGGAATGCATTGCAACTACAAACGGTTACAATAAAAATAAAATTAGTTCATTTACATATGAATGAATGACTCCGGTAGAATCAACAATTTATTCTCTGAAGCGTTGCCACGTCTTCCCATATACATAGCGACTTTAGGTGAAAGACTAATTTCAGCGATGGGAAACGTGGCAACACCGCTATTATAGGCAAGTTCTTTCTCATTGGAGCTGGACTACAGCACTGCTCATCTAAAGTTTGCATCTCATTACAGCAATAAAAAGGTGTTTCTTTTTTTGCCATTAATCCCTTTGACCAATTCGTTGCTTATTATGAGCAAGAGAAGGAGACCTCAACCTCCGTCAAGTCTGGGCAGTCGAGGTGTCCTCTTTGCCAAAGCTTCATAGTGGAGGAAGGGCTGGTTATTTACGGTGTGTGATTCCTTCCGTATCCTGCAGGTGTTTATTGACAATATCAGGTTTGGGGATTTCAGATATAATGGACAGAAGCCTCTTCTTCTTCTTCTTCCTCAAAGGGAAAGGATTCTTCCTCTGGTCGCCATCTGGAAGGGAAGAGAAATTGGTACCACCCAAAGTCTTTTTTATTGCTCGAACAGTCTTTCTATAAGATATAGTTTTTCATTTATATAATTTGTGAGGTTAACCGAAAAGTTTGTCTATTGCTTTTATAATCCTCCATAAGATTATATTTTCCCTTCCTATAAATGACCCAAAATATAGTATTTGGCCTTCAACAATTATCCAAGGGATATATTTTTCATTTATGTAAATGCTGAGATTGACCCAAAATTTTGCTTTTCCAATCTTCCAAAAAGGGATATTTTTCTTTTCTTTTTATTTAATTTGATGGACAGATTGACCCAAAATTTTGCATATTTATCTTACAATTTACCAATTTGTCTTTTTCATTCACTTAAATTGTGAAATTGATCCTTAATATTTTACAAGTCTTTCAACAATCTTCCAAAGTAAATATTCTCATTTTCTTTTTTTTTTGAATGATGAGCTTTACCCAAAATCTTATATACTTATTCCAAAACTTTGCATACAGTTATATTCGCTTATATGAAATGTGAAATCACCTTAAATATTTTTTACGGCTTCACCTTTTCCAAATAATATAAATAGAAGGAAAACTAACGTCCTTGACTGGTAATCGCTAGACTGAGATTCAAGTCCCGCTCAAACTCGTTAGTTCCTTTGGTCGCTGCAACCTCAGCATTCTTGTGAGCTAAGATTAGGGGTTTGGTGAGCCTATATGTCTATCTACTGAGTCCCCAGCTGCAATTGCTTGGCCCTCCCTGGTCCTAGCTTGTGTGGAGACGGGTCTTGGGCGCTGATCATATGGATATATGATCAATTTCTAGGGCGGTGTTCTTCTAGCTAGGGCGGTGTCACTGTCCGTTGCCTCTGCCATTCTTGAGTGGCCTTTAAAGCATTAAACATCTCACTTTATAATGGGAAGAATAAATGGTCCAATAGTTCAATATGGCTATAATATTTCCCAAAAAGATCTATTTTTTTCCTATAAATAACAGTAAAATTAATCCATAGAGATGTATATTGGAAAGAATGAAACCATTCATAAGTTATTTTACATCGATATAAGGGATAATATTGACAAAAATATATATATTTTTTTCGTTGGTGAAACCAAAGGTATTTTGCTAACAATAAACTTTTGTAAAGCCAAACCTTTTATTCATATCAAAAAGAGAAATGGTTTCAAGACCTTTGAATGGGAATCGTTTAAACTTTTCCACTTGTCCAGAAAGACTTTTAAGACTTTTTTGAGGCTGACAATAAATAATCGTTCAATGGGAATATTTTGTCTTGGTGTGAATGGCAAAGTTTTCTATTGCCTTCGAAAGACGCAATTTTTTAACTTTTCCAAAAATATTTTGGGTTTTGAAACGATGAATCTTTCTCTTGATAAAGTATTTCTCTCTCTCTCTCTCTCTCTCTCTCTCTCTCTCTCTCTCTCTCTCTCTCTCTCCTCTCTCTCTCCTCTCTCTCTCTCTCTCTCTCTCTCTCTTAAATGAGTATTGATTCTGATGTGGTAATCAGGAGCAAAAATCTGTTTATGGATCATAATATTTATTAACAAATAGTGACTTGAATTATTATCCCATTTATTTAGTAATTTATGATTAAATAAAATACCTTTAACGATCGTCTTCCCTATTCTGTATATGTCAACCGCTGCTGAAAAGCTGATCTTGAAAAAAAAACAATTGCGTTTTAATCTATTGAGAAAGGAATACATCTTAGCTTTGTGAAATGTCATAATTTGTGAGATATGATGATTGAGACCAGTTGCAGGGGGAAAGACCTCTTAATTTGACCTGTGATATCAGCTCAGAGATCGTTTGGATTATTGACCTTAAATTGGAATTAGAAGCTGGGTCATCTATGACGTCATATTGTTTCGATTCATCACAATAGTGACAAATGGTTTGGGCAGATCCTGCGAAGATAGTAGAGAAATTCTTAACACGAAAGGTTTACCGAAAAAAAAATCCTTCCCTAAGTGAGCTCTATTCTTTGGAATGGTACTGGGAGAAGAGTATTCGCTTCACGTGTCTACACAGGGGATTCATAGGCATGGAGTCGAGCGCCTTATTTACATTGCACCATTCAATTCTTTCTTGCAAGCACTCATGCATTTCCTTGATGTCAAAACCCTTTCTTTACAATAGATCTATCATTGGCCTACCATTCATACAGTCGTCTCAGGGCTTTTCTTTCATTAGCATTTGAATCATATTGTTTTTTTAATTGCTCTTTACCCTTTTTCTCCACTTCGCCAGACCATCTGAAAATGCTTATATGCGTCATTTTGATTATCCTATATATATATATATATATATATATATATATATATATATATATATATATATATATATATATATATATATATATATATGTGTGTGTGTGTGTGTGTGTGTGTGTGTGTGTGTATGTATATGTGTTTGTGTTTTTGGATATGTATGCGCAATATAAATATATATATATATATATATATATATATATATATATATATATATATATATATATATATATATATATATATATATATATATATATATATATACCCTGATGGTTTGACAGAAATGTTTACCGCGCGCGCAAAAAAAAAAATATAAATAGTTCAAATCCACCATAATTCAAATAAGAAAATCCCTCAAAGTGTAAATAAATCCCCCGGAATCCTCTCCCAAGAAATCCCTACAAACCACTCCTAAAAGTAAGAGCCCATAAAGTCAGAGTAGTTTCCTGGCGACGGAGATCTGAAAGGAGGCGCCGCCCTTGGAAGGATCACATCTCGTTTCCTCAAGTGATGCCTCAATACTGTCGACCTCTCACAGGCACCTTCGGGCCAATTGCCGTAAGCGTCCCAGGTCCTACAGTCATGCCAGGGGGATGAGCTCGTTTTTAGTCCTCTTCGCTTCTGTTTATTTTATGTGTTTTTATCTCTGAAGTTTTTTTAGGCGTCCCTAATTCATAGCAAATACAAAATACGATTTCTTTTATATTTTATATCTCTGAAGTTTTTTTAATGCTTTCTTGATTCATAGCAAATACAAAGTACGTTTTCGTTTACATTTCTTAACTTTGAAATTTTCAGTATGTTTTTTTACAGTGAATTGTTTTTTCCTCGGGAATAATCAAATTGGTGTTTGCATAGGAACTTAATACAATCAGATCCAAGCTCTTT
>NC_090753.1:59427201-59434701 GCF_036898095.1 Palaemon carinicauda
TAGAAGAGCCCACTTTTGAATGACTTATATTGAAGAAGAAAGAATATCATGCAAAATTAGCTTTTAGAAGAACCGAGTTAATGATAGGAGAACTATGACCTCGTGTAGAATAATAATACTTGCAGACAAGTTCAATTAGGACTCTGAATACATATGTGCAAATTGCAATTAGGGATCTAAATATATTTGTTCAAATTGTAATTAGGGATCTAAATTCCTTTGTGCAAGTTGCAATTAGGAATCTAAATACCTTTGTGCAAGTTGCAATTAGGAATCTAAATACCTCTGTGTAAATTGCAATTAGGACTCTAAACACCTTTGTGTAATTTGTAATTAGGAATGTAAATACATATGTTCGATTTTCAATTAGGAATATATATACCTTTCTGTGATTTGCATTTGGAAATATAAATACCTTTGTGTTAGTTGCAATTAGGATTCTAAATACTTGTATCCAAATTGAAATTAGGAATCTAAATACCTTTTTGTCCGTTGCAATTAGGAATCTAAATACCTGTATGCAAATTGCAATTAGGAACACTAACAGCTAATTGAGATGGAGTCATTCTCCTTTTCTGATAAATAATGATAAACGTTTATCAGTTTAATGGAACAATCAGATGTGATTAGTGGATTATTCCCGTTCCCATTCCCATTCCTGTTTGTGATATCTCATTTACGCACCTGCTCTCCAGTAATTACTCGGGGTCCCTCGTGTATCGAGACACTCCTGTCAATTAGTATAAAGGTTTCCCTACCCAATCTACAGTCAAATCTACTCGTCAAATCTAGTTGTTAAATCAACTCGTCCATAGTATTCGTCAAATATACTCGTCAAATCTACTCTTCTAATCTACTCATAAAATCTACTCGTCAAATCTACATGTTAAATTTACTCGTTAAATCTACTCGTCAAATCTGCTCGTGAAATTTACTCGTCAAATCTACCAGTGAAATTTACTCGTCAAATCTACTCGTCGTCGTTGCCAACAAATTTCCTTATTTCGTACACTAATGTTACAGGGAACGATTTAGGCATCAAATGTAAGAGGCAATTAAAAGTCACTCCAAATAGCTGAGTCTATTAGTGGCTCTAATGATGCTAATTTTAACCAATTCAATTTTAGATATAAACATGCATCAACGAGACATTTTTTAGCTTTTTTGCTGTTATTTTTTTTCTGTTCTCTTTAATTGTTTGTAGGGTTATCTGAAGTATTTTATGATCCGATCAAGATGAAAATTCAACCCTCATGAGGGGATTAGATGTTTCAACTTTGTCGGAGATTTGAGGTCGGAAAACCCTCAGGATGTTATGCATTTTATAGCGTCTTGCAAATTGTGGAAATTGTCAGCATAAAAAGGGAATGAACGGATTTTTTTTTGGATGAAAACTTTCAATCTGTATTTTTGAATCAATGCTTAGAATAGTCTCAATATTTCCTGATGTTTTTGCATTTGATTGAATATTAAAGTCGAGGAAAAGTTGTCCATTTAATAAACAACATTTCAATCATAATTCTCTGTGATAATTACTAAATTGTTATCCACTTCGGTGCTCTAGAGTATTCGGGGATTCAAATACCTAATGCAATTGAAATAAATGAGGACATTAATTACCAAAATAATGACGTTGACCTAGAAAAATCACTCACTTCAACAACCTAACTAAATATAATGATATTCATTATTATTTACAAACAACATATTAGTAACTTACTTTGTAAATGAAATCTAAAAGTTCCATACAGTGAATTCGTCGTCAAGCGAAACTGGCTTTTAACTCAATAGCTTAGCTCTTAAAATTTTCACCTTTACAGTCTCATGAGAGTCAATTATCTTCCTTAAAGGGGAAGAAGAAGTTTCTTCATCCTCATTTGCATGTTGGTAATCCCCGTTGGAAACAGTGACCATCCTCAGCACGAAATGGTTTTCTCTCTGTTTCTTTGCTAGAGTCAGGATTCCAAGTGATTGATTGATTGATGAAGAGTCAGAGTTTATAGCAGTGAAATCTAATGATGTGGTTCTTTTATGAGGGACATTTCAACTTCCCAATAGAGGAGATTGAATTCCCTCATAGGCTCCAGTACCAGGATAGATAATACGAATTCATAAATCTAATCCAAAGTCTTATTCGATTCAATTAGAAACCTCAAAGTCAAGTCAACCAATAATCTTTGTCGATTTAATTGGAAGCCACAAAATTAAGGCAACCCCAGATCACTGTCGATTTGATTAAAAACCACAAAGTCAACCTAAAAGCTTTGTCAATTTAATTGTTGACCCCAAAGTCAACCTAAAATAATTTTCAATTTAATTGGTAACCTCAAAGTCAACCTGAAAATATTGTTGATTTATTTGGTAACCCCAAAGTCAACTCAAAAACTTTGTCGATTTATTTGGTAACCCCAAAGTCAACCCAAAAACTTTGTCGATTTATTTGGTAACCCCAAAGTAAAAGCAATTCCAAAATAAAGTCAACCCCAAAACTTTGTCGATTTAATTGGTAATCCCAAAGACAAGGCAGCCAAAAACCTTGTCAATTTAATTGATAATCCCAAAGGCAAGGCAACCAAAAACTTCGTCGATTTAATTGATAATCCCAAAGGCAAGGCAACCAAAAACTTTGTCGATTTAATTGGTAATCCCAAAGGCAAGGCAACCAAAAACTTCGTTGATTTAATTGATAATCCCAATGGCAAGGCAACCAAAAACTTCGTCGATTTAATTGATAATCCCAGAGGCAAGTCAAACAAAAGCTTTGTCGATTTAATTGATAATCCCAAAGGCAAGGCAACCAAAAACTTTGTCGATTTAATTGATAATCCCAAATGCAAGGCAACCAAAAACTTCTTCGATTTAATTGGTAATCCCAAATTCAAGGCAACCCAAAACTTCGTCGATTTAATTGATAATCCCAAAGGCAAGGCAACCAAAAACTTTGTCGATTTAATTGATAATCACAAATGCAAGGCAACCAAAAATTTTGTCGATTTAATTGATAATCCCAAAGGCAAGGCAACCAAAAATTTTGTCGATTTAAAATGAAACTCAAAAGTCTAGGCACCCTTCATACTCGTAAATTGAGTATAGTTCAGTTCGGTGTCAGGACAAAATCCCCGGGAGGGCAAAATCCCCTGTAGGACAAAATCCCCCGAGGACTAAATCCCCCTGGACAAGATCCCCCGAGGACAAAATCCCCCAAGGACAAAATCCCCCTGGACAAAATCCCCCGAGGACAAAATCCCCCTGGACAAGATCCCCCGAGGACAAAATCCCCCTGGACAAAATCCCCCTGGACAAATTCCCCGGAGGACAAGATCCCACGAGGACAAAATCCCCCGAGGACAAAATCCCCCTGGACAAAATCCCCCGAGGACAAAATCCCCCGAGGACAAGATCCCCCGAGGACAAGATCCCCTGAGGACAAAATCCACCGAGGACAAAATCCCCCGAGGACAAAATCCTTCTGGACAAGATCCCACATGGACAAAATCCCCAGAGGACAAAATCCCCCTGGACAAAATCCCCCTGGACAAAATCCCCTGAGGACAAAATCCCCCGAGGACAAAATCCCCCGAGGACAAAATCCTCCTGGACAAAATCCCCCGAGGACAAAATCCCCCGAGGACAAAATCCCTCTGGACAAAATTCCCCCGAGGACAAAATCCCCCGAGGACAAAATCCCCCGAGGACAAGATCCCCCCGACCCCCCGAGGACAAAATCCCCCGAGGACAAAATCCCCCGAGGACAAAATCCCCCGAGGACAAAATCCCCCGAGGACAAAATTCCCCTGGACAAAATCCCCCGAGCACAAAATCCCCCGAGCACAAAATCCCCCGAGCACAAAATCCCCCTGGACAAGATCCCCCGAGGACAAAATCCCCCTGGACAAAATCCCCCGAGGACAAAATCCCCCGAGGACAAAATCCCCCTGGACAAGATCCCTCGAGGACAAAATCCCCCGAGGACAAAATCCCCCGAGGACAAGATCCCCGAGGATAAAATCCCCCGAGGACAAAATCCCCCTGGACAAAATCCCCCGAGGACAAAATCCCCCGAGAACAAAATCCCCCTGGACAAGATCCCCCGAGGCCCGAGGACAAAATCCCCCGAGGACAAGATCCCCCGAGGACAAGATCCCCCGAGGACAAAATCCCCCTGGACAAGATCCCCCGAGGACAAGATCCCCCGAGGACAAAATCCCCCTGGACAAGATCCCCCGAGGACAAGATCCCCCGAGGACAAAGTCCCCCTGGACAAGATCCCCGAGGACAAAATCCCCCTGGACTAAATGTCTAACTAAAATATGAGGGCCATCATTTGCTCATCTAACTATATATATATATATATATATATATATATATATATATATATATATATATATATATATATATATATATATATATATATATATATATATATATATATATATATATATATATATATATATATATATATATATATATATATATATATATATATATATATATTTGAAATACATATAAAGTTGTTACTAATTTTTCTAACAAGGCAATTTTTTATTATACATAGTTCAACAAATTATTTTTACAAACTGGCAGTAAAGTCGTACATAATTTTTTTTTTATTTTCCTTTAACTTTAACTAAATATTTTTCCAAAATTAATTTACAAATCACTTTACTTCCACCCATAGAAGATGGAGTTCGTGACGAGCAATAAAGGAAAGCTGAAGTTAATTCGTGAAGGATAAAACCCAGACAACATATAACAAATTTATAGAGGGAGTTAAAAACCTGACTAATTGTTCTCCTACGAGTGCAATGATCGATTTTGAAAGACCAATGCTGAACACATTGATAGTGCACTTTCCTGACGCTGATGTTAAAGGCTGCTTTTTTCATTTGTGCCAGAATATTTACAGAAAAATACAAAAGTTTGGTTTCCAAAACCATTATCAAGAAAATGAGGTAAATAAGGTAAATAAAACTAGATATGCAATAAAAGATGTAAAACAATCAAAAGACGGAACTAGTGTCTTATTTTTTTCCTGTTTCGAGCTATAGACAGTAAGTATTCAAAAAATAAAACAAACAAATGACTGCACAACTATTTTGGTATTTTTTCAAACAATCAGATTACTACTTTGACTGGTTACATAGTTAAACTATGTTTAAGAAAGAAAGTACCTTTTGGAAAAAATAGATCGGACGGGGATTTAGTTATACTGGGGATTTTGTCCAGGGGGATTTTGTCCTCGGGGGATTTTGTCCTCCGGGGGATTTTGTCCTCCGGGGGATTTTGTCCTCGGGGGATTTTGTCCTCCGGGGGATTTTGTCCTCCGGGGGATTTTGTCCTCGGGGGATTTTGTCCTCCGGGGGATTTTGTCCTAGTACCGTTCAGTTCATTCAAAATGCGGTTTAAAACAAAAAATCTGACAAAAAAAAAATTCAAGAGAAACTGGTCTCTTTTAAAACTTGGAAAAATTTAGGCTTGTGCTTTTACAGGCTGAGGTTTTATTTTTGGAAAATAAAGATAATTTTTCCCTTAGTATTTTGTTTTTTAATAATAGTTGAAAATTGACAGGAATTCTTTTATAGAATCCTTCATAAATAAACGTTTCGCAAAAATAATTATTTACGAAAATTTCAAAAGGAAACTCTTCAAGTTTTATGGAAATGGTTGAAATAATTTCTTTTATAAATAAATGGAGTCCTCGAAACAAGTCACTTTTTTATTGGATATTTATATTATTTTGGTGTTTTTCTTTTGCCATCGTTGTAACAAACGGGATTTATTATTTGTATTTCTTTGGATGATTTTTCAACACCGCATAATTTGTGCGTGTGTATATATATATATATATATATATATATATATATATATATATATATATATATATATATATATATATATATATATATGTATGTATATATATATATATATGTATATATATATATATATATATATATATATATATATATATATATATATATATATATATATACATACATATATATATATATATATATATATATATATATATATATATATATATATATATATATATATATATATATATATATATATATATATATATATCTCCATGATTTAGGCAAATTTTATTGCATTTTCATTCATAGGAAGTCTGAAAGATTTGCATATTTGAGAGAGAGAGAGAGAGAGAGAGAGAGAGAGAGAGAGAGAGAGAGAGAGAGAGAGAGAGAGAGGAGAGAGAGAGAGAGAGAGAAATGGGGTCGAGTAAAAGACAGAGGAACATTATGAAATTATTCAAGATTTTCCAAACCTCAAACTAAATTATCCTACTTCACAAAGCAAGAGAAATTGAATGCTCGAGATGGGAACCGGAAATTAAATGTCGACTTGAAAAGTAGTCCAGCTACTTTTGGGGGATATCAAAGCTGCTTTTCTCTTCACGGAAGAAATATTTAGCGATTGGGAGGGAATTTACCTGTCATTTACACTTGGTAAAAGCAGAGCAATTTAATTGATTTAGTTAATGTGCTTGGTTTTGTCAGCAAATTAGATAAACATTGATTTCTGGAGAACGGTAATATTAGATAATAATTTAGACTTTGATTACGATTTATAAGTTATATAAAGATAGAAAGTGATGGATTCCTTCCGGTAAAATAAAAATTATTTGAGATTTTCTGGTTGGAAAAATCGTGAGAAATCCAGATATCATTAAGGCGGATCAAATGAAAATCTCAGGGACATCTTATATTATGGGCATATGATGGGAAAAGGGAAGAGAGAAGAAGAAGAAGAGGAGGAGGAAGATCATGGGAAAAGGAGGGAGAATGATAGCTCAAGGGGAAGGGGGAAGAGGAATGAAGAGAAGGGAGAAGGAAGGTTGGAGAAGACAGATGTATAATGGAATAGTGTACCACATGTTTCCTACACGCCTCTGCACTATAACGTTATTGCTTTTTTATCTCTTGATCTCTTCCGTGCTGATCATAGAAAAACCCTATTAAGCTTGCCATTGCATGTTTTACATTGCTTAAATTATTGGGACATTATTGCTCTCAACTGTTTATATATAGGCTCCTTATCTGTTGAATAAACCTCACTTGCATTCAGCTCGCCTCTCTGTTTGTACCTGATAGTAACTTCGCACAAGAGGTATTGGGAAGTTAAGAGAGGAGAATGATGAGGTAGATAGAGGAAGTGAGGAGTTAAACTCAAGAGAAAGTAAAATGAAAAAGTCAGATGAACGGATTGGCAACGAAGGACTACGAAGAAACTTTCAATATGGGGAGAAAGTTATTTAAAGATTAGAGGAAAGAAAAAGATATCAGAAATAAAACCCCAAAGAGGAAAACGAGAAAGGAAAATGTAAGATGAAGGTAAAGGAAAGATAAAGAAAAGGAAATAACAAAATACTGAAAATGAGAGACAATGAAAATAAATAAAAGATAGACATCAACGAAGGAAGAAGACAAATTATGTGAAATCATTAGAAGAGGAAAACTAAAGAAGATCAGAAGGGAA
>NC_090753.1:59439701-59443873 GCF_036898095.1 Palaemon carinicauda
TCTATGGCATTTTGCGCTCGGGTCTTCTTAAGAAGTATTAAGTATTATACGTTATGTATGTATGTATGTATGTATGTATGTATGTCTGTATGTATGTATGTTTATGCATGCTTGTTATTCAATTGAGAAAAATAACGGGTTGCAATGAATTTTATTTCGCTTAGACAATATTTCATGATGAGTTAAGCATAGAATAATTTTTCCTTTTCGTCGTCTCCTTTAGAATTTAAAAACACAAGTAAACAAAATCAAATTAAGATAACACCTTGAAACTCTAGTTAATCTAATTTGATTTAATTTAACTTGGCTTTTTATGAAAAAGGCTTAAGATCTTTTCCTCTTTCTTTATTTTTCTTCAGTACGTGTATTTAAAAGCCTTTATAAACCTATATTTCATTTAAAAATCAAGTAACAAAATGCCTCCTTCTTGAAGTAGTTATTCCTAAATTGTTTTAATTTTTTTTTTTTCACAACTTCGATCAACTGTTTCGAAGTAGAACTCTTCCACGAAGCTCCTTTCAGAAGCCGTTTGATTAACCTACACACAAATAGATATTTCCATTTAAATCTAACCATAACTGAATCGATAGCCGAGTATTGTAGTAGTGTTCCTTTTAACCCTTTCCTTTCACAAAGGATAGAAAACCCATTCCTCGTTTTCCATTTCATTTTGTTCAGCATTGGCCATCCCTTCCGCCTTATGTCCTTTAAGTGGCTGAACAACAACAGGCAAAGCAGATCCGAAAAGGCCAAAGCATCATTTAGGAATTACTCTCCGGAATGAGGAGGAGGAATGTTGAACGCCACCATACACCACGACATATTAGTAATGTCTGTCTCTGCCACCAGGGGGATCAAAAACATCCTGGAGTCAGCTGTAGCGTAATTGGTAATCTGATTATATTAAACCTTCTTTATGTCATTAATCCTTCATTATAATTAGCTGCTAAACATCAATGTCACATTTTTAGGACTCGTAATCCTTTGGTTTTTGTTGCACTAAAGGAAAATAGCGTAATTTTACGAATTGAACCCAACCTACGCAGTTCTACCAGAGAGGAACTGAATTTGACCTTTCGAATAGATTACATAAGATTTTCTTTTGCCTGCGTTTATTCTAAGTGTTGATAATTCTGTTCGTAAATGGAATATCCATTATTATGAAGACGGTTTTATTATTATTATCATATTATTATTATCATCATCATTATTATTATTATTATTATTATTATTATTATTATTTTATTTTTATTATTATCTTTAATGTTAATAATATTATTATTGTTATTATTATTATACTTATTATAGTTATGGTCATTGTTATTGTTATTATTATTCTGATTATCATTATAACTATAATTACAATAAATAATGTTATTATTATTATCATTATTATTGTAATAATCATCATTATTATCAGTTCTGAAGTACTTTGAAATTTACTAAAACAATTTCCATGGCCTTTTCGAAGCATAGTGTAAGCCGTCTGTCTCTTTGATATGTCAAAGTGACTCTTAGGCTAGAACAGTATTCCCCTTTAGTTCCTCGTAGGCTTGGAACGTGCGGAACAAAATAAATATTGTGAACATTGGCGGAACTCTTTAAAATGCGCAAATGAAATAGTGGCAAGGATCGTGTTTGGGAAAAAAATATATTTGCTATCAATTCAACAACCTTTAAAGTGGTGAGAGAGGTGAATGCTCGAGTGCTTGGACGAGGATTAAAACTGGTAGACGAGAATGACCATGAATAGGAGGTAAATCAATTGTTGTTTGCGGATGATACTGTACTGGTTACAGACACAGAAGAGAAGCTTGGCCGATTAGTGACAGAATTTGGAAGAGTGTGTGAGAGAAGGAAGTAGAGAGTTAATGTGGGTAAGAGTAAGGTTATGAGATGCATGAGAAGGGAAGGTGGTGCAAGGTTGAATGTCATGTTGAATGGAGAGTTACTTGAGGAAGTGGATCAGTTTAAGTACTTGGGGTCTGTTGTTGCAGCAAATGGTGGAGTGGAAGCAGATGTACGTCAAAGAGTGAATGATGGTTGCAAAGTGTTGGGGGCAGTTAAGGGAGTAGTAAAAAATAGAGGGTTGGGCATGAATGTAAAGAGAGTTCTATATGAGAAAGTGATTGTACCAACTGTGATGTATGGATAGGAGTTGTGGGGAATGAAAGCGATGAAGAGACAGAAATTGAATGTGTTTGAGATGAAGTGTCTAAGGAGTATGACTGGTGTATCTCTAGTAGATAGGTTTAGGAACGAAGTGGTGAGAGTGAGAACGGGTGTAAGACAATGGTATTTGCATCAAAATGATCGATAATCTATTGTGCAATTATTAGTATTAGCTTTTATATTTAATGTTGTCATAATTATCCTTATTATAATTAATGCCACTAATTGCAGATCTTATCAGCAGTGTAATATATTTTATTGCAATTATTCATTTTATTCTTCATCTGAAGCCTTTTATGTTTTATTTTACTTGAACATTTCAGTAGATATGAATTTTGCGTAATAAACATATAACAGATGGGACTTAATATTAGCATGTTGATTTGCTTCGAAATTTAATCGTAATTTCTAACTCTTGAAAATCCTAATTTTCATGAAGAAGTTTATGAGAATTATTTAGTTGAAAAAATTTCTGTATATCATAAATTAGTACATGGTTCGTGGTATTTTCTCACAGAGGATTTTGTTTTTGATTTCAGACATCATCAAACATTATTTGGTTAAAAAACATTTTATCCCTGGGCAAGATTTCTAAGAAAAAGAAAGATATAGAAAATTCTTCGGAGATTGAAAGTAAATGGCAAGCAATATTGGGATTGCCTTTTGGAGAGAGAGAGAGAGAGAGAGAGAGAGAGAGAGAGAGAGAGAGAGAGAGAGAGAGAGAGAGAGAGAGAGAGAGAGAGAGAGAGATGGTGGGTGGGGGTTCTAGTCCCGCTCAAGCTTGATGGTTTCTTGTAGTGTCTGCAACCTCGCCATCCTTCTAAACTTGTTGAGTCATCAGCAACCATTGCCCGGTTCTCCCTGTTCCTGGATTGGGCTTTGATCATACCGACATATGGTGAGCCTCTATTTTATGACTGTTCATTAGCTGTTTATCCCAAGTCCTATCTTGGACGGTAATCATATAGACATAAGATGAGCCTCTATGCCTTTTCTCACTGTCTATTGCCTGGTCCTCCCTTGTCCTAGCATGGGTATTGATCATATGGATATATGGTGAGCCCCTAAGGCATTTGTCATTGTTCAGTGCCTGGTTCTCCGTGGTCTTACCTTGAGCTTTAATCATACGGATATATGGTGAGCCTCGAAGGCATTTGTCACTGTCCCTTGCCTCTGCAATTCACAAGCGTCCTTTAAACCCTCAAACCTAAGCGACCTTTTACCTTCAGGAACTAGATTAAAGGTACAGGGCTGCTGCTGGATGCCGTTCTTGTTGGTCCCGTAGCAGGAGAGGACGCCGAAGTCCCTGGAGGACTTCGGGGTCAGGTGCAGGGTGCTGGAGAGCCCCTCGCAGGTGTACCTGGTTAGAAAGGGCCATGAGTTTTGGTGCATATTCGCAGGTTTTTTTCTGTTTAGGGAGACTTATATGTTTAGCAATATACGGCACTCACACACACACACACACAATTACAATCACTCATACTTAGTATTCTTTTTCTCTCGTTCCCTCTCTATTTTCTTGGGTCCAAAGTCACCCTCGAAGATGCTTATTAAATTAGGAAGATTCTAATGAACTCCAATTATGAACGAGAGAATGGCCTAACGAGATTAAATAAAATGCTCTCGGGGTGACCTAATTAGTCCAAAAATTGGGGGGGGTGAACTTCTTACGTCCGGGGGGGGGGGGGGGCTTCCGAGGTCAACGTGACGGAATTTTACGACGAAGTAAAGCCGACAAAAATCGAAGGAGATAAAGAGTTAATTTCACAATTAGCTTTTATCTGGAAGTTATGAACAAGTTACGATGTTATTTTAGAAAAGGATGTCTTCTCTAGTTACGGATATTTTCATTTCAATTAGGTGTTAATTTATGGGAATAGACATTATTATCAAAATATATTCGGGCAACAGGGCGATTATTATTATTATTATTATTATTATTATTATTTTTATTGTTGTTGTTTTTGTTGTTGTTGTTGTTATTATTATTATTAATTTTA
>NC_090753.1:59444373-59466873 GCF_036898095.1 Palaemon carinicauda
CATTTATGGTTAAATTATATTCCTTTTCATTTGAAGCTTAAACTCTCTGAGCAAAAGTTTTAAGCTGAGTATAGCCATTCTAAGTAACATCTGATATGCTACGCTTCCAAAGATGATAGGCCTCCTGCTCCTCCAGATAAGCACGTCGACAATCATCGTTGAAACAAAAGTTTGTCTTTTACCTCGGTACTCTAGCACACGAGAAGGGATACGACTATCAATTATATTGACTATATTCTCATCCAAAGGAACAACAGGATCAACACTATTATACAATTGTGACCAATTCAATCCCCCAAAATAACTGGAAAATGTCATTCCAGTCTGCTTGAGATTTTATATAAATCTTACACGAGTATGACACACCAGGGCCAGCTGCTCAGTCCCTACTACCAATTGAAATCGAAGCATGATCAAATGTCCCAATTGGAGAACCAACCTTACCTGTTATAATTCCAGGGGAGTCGGTGTATACGAGATCCAAGCAGTTACCAGACCTGTGGGTAGCTTCATTTATGATTTGCTCACGGCCTGATTCAGAGGCAAAGTCCAAAGATCTTAAGCCATGGTGATCAGTAGGAGGAAAAGAATTTAACTACTCCCGTGGTGAGCATTGAAATTACCAACAAAAACAAAAGAAGCCTTTCTATCATCTTCTTGTATCTTAATCATAATGGTAAGAAGACAAAGATAGAATCATCCATGCCTGGATTCATGTAGAGTGGACACAAACTTTTATTACCTGAATCTTATGACATATGCATTCAAAGCAGGATACTCAGTCCTAATATATACCGCCATTTCCCTGGCTCTAGGAATGGCATCCGTTTCAAAATGATTGGCTTATTAGAACCAGTTATGAGGAGCGCAGATGAATGACTCATATTAGAAACAAAAGTTTCAGAGCACAAAAGAATATCATACTCTCTGGACGCAACTGTAAGGTCTGGAATATTTGCATGAAGACCACGAATATTGCAATACAGTAGACGACACTTACGAAGTTTATGAAGTACTGGACCTGAATTTCCCCTAATATCTCCAGTCAGGATAAGAATTAAGGGCAATAAAAAGATGCATTATACTTAAAAACTAAATTAACAATAAGGATAACAAATGCATGTACAGAAATATAAATAAATTGATTGATAAAATCCACAAACTATAGATAAAAGGTCCGAAAAAACTGGTCAACATGGCAGAGACGATACACCATGCAAGACTAAATACCCTCCAGGATAGCCACTTCAACTGAAGGGAGGACAGTAAAGAGGGTTTTAAAAAGATAAAGAAGCAGATAAGGAAAACACAGCCTCTTGATATCCCCCCAGGCATCCACGGTCGTTCTATTAAGCCTACTCAACACACCACTTAAAAAAAACAAGAGGGAGAAAAAAAATAAGATAGAATAGTATGCCCGAATGTACCCTCAAGCAAGAGACCTCTATAGGTAGACTGGAATAAGTATAAGCTAGGTCATCAAAGTGGTTCCAAAACCACATCAATTTGGATATAGACGGAGGATGGAACGTTTGAACTTATTTGATCTACAAACTCTGCGACTAAGGGGACAGTGAATAGAGTCATTCAAAATTCTTAAAGGAATAACAAATGTACATTACAACAATCTAGTCACGCTTAACACAAATCAACCAAGAGGTAAAGAATAAAAACTGGAATTGAAAAGATACAACACCACTCAGTGTGGTAATTTCTTTACCTACAAAACAGAAATACATGGAACAGACATTTAGTGGCTGTAGTAAACAATAACACGATAAACGAGTTCAAGAATAAGTTAGACAAGATCATAAAAATTCTCTAAACGTTTAAAGTAAATTGCTCTAACCGAGAGCAAATGGAGTCTCCTTGGATGGAGAACCCCCCCCCCCTCTCTCTCTCCTCTCTCTCTCTCTCTCTCTCTCTCTCTCTCTCTTTCTCTCTCTCTCTCCAAACAAACAACACATCTACATACACACTCACCGCCCCCACACGCGCGCGCGCGCGCACACACACACACACACACACACACACATATATATATATATATATATACATACATAAATAGATAAAAAGACTAGTTGCGCTAGGTGACTTAGGTGCGAAAGTAGATAAAAAAGAATGCTAGTGCTAGGTGACTTAGATGTGAAAGTAGAAAAAAATAAATAAGAATTCTTAGGCAAAAGGATTGTTGCATATATATAATGCATTCGTCAATTTATTCTAATCACAACAATAGTCCTGTATCTGATACTAATAGTGATGGGCACGAAACGCCACCACCCTCAAATTATTTACGAAATTATAAAGATTGAAAGAAAAAAAAATTTGGCACCGTGAACACAACATCAAACAAACTCTTATAGGAAGAGTGAGCCGGTTTATTTGCATATCGCTTTTACCAAAAGAGAGAGAGAGAGAGGAGAGAGAGAGAGAGAGAGAGAGAGAGCATCGGGTTCCTCTTGCCTCTGGAAGGATTAAAATAAATTCAACGAGATTTAATGAGTCTAATGCACTTTGAAGTCTCCCAAACAACACATCCTTTAATTCCACAATAATAATAAAGCCGATGTATAACAAAAACTACAGTAGGTCACACACGCTGTATGCGATAAAAATATTAGCGAGTTAATAAATGCACTTCCATATTATTAGTATTGCAATGCAATGCATGTGAATGTATTCGTCAGGGCAATTGCAATTTATGAGCCAAATATATTCAAATCATTTGTGATATCTCTTCTGTACATCTACGTCATGGAAATCCATTTCCAACACTTCTACCAAATACCTTTCAAAATCTTTTAAAAGCTCAAACATTATTTCCATGAAAGGAAAATATCAACTAAATCTTTGGCTAAATACATCTGGTTTTTCTTGACTGGGTACAATCGCCAAATTTATCCCTTCGCCAATTTCTGGCAACGTCAAATGCGGCAACGCAATTATTATTATTATTATTATTATTATTATTATTATTATTATTATTATTATTATTATTATTATTATTATTATTATTAGCAAAGCTAAAATTCCAGTTGGAAAAGTAAGATGGTATAAGCCCAAAGGCTCCAACAGTGAAAAATAGTCCAGTAAGAAAAATAAATGAGGAAATATATAGAGGATCGGAGAAATAATGAACAATCAAATTAAACATTTTGAAAACAGTAACAACATCAAAACAGATATTTCATAGTAGACTACAAAAACCTTAAGTAACTGTTAAACGACAAGTATGAACTCTGAAGTTCTTTCGCTACAACTACCCGATTAGAAAGATCATTACACAACTTTGTCACAGCTGGAATAAAACTTCCAGAATACTCTGCAGTATTCGGCCTCATGATGGAGAAGGCCTGGCTTTTAGAATTAGCTGCATGCCCAGTATTACTAACAGGATAGAACTTTCAAGGTAGTTCTGAATGTAAAGGATGGTCACAATTATGAAAAATCTTCTGCAACCAGCATAACGAACTAATTAAACGATGGTACCGGAGATCAATATCTAGATCAGGAATAAGAAATTTAACAGACCGTAAGTTCCTGTCCAACAAGACGGGAGACCACACTATGATGATCTCTGGCACATGTTGTTGTGTTCAATAGGATAATAAAAAGAAAGGGAATACATATACAAGTATAGGATAATCAGTTATATCTTGTAAGGTATGAAACAGTAGCATATATTTGAGAAATGTTTAGTAAAATAAACATCTAAGTTTTTAAACACACCTAATGTGCATACGCATATATATACAGTATATATATATATATATATATATGTGTGTGTGTGTGTGTGTGTGTGTGTATGCTTGTATGCATGTGTGGGTTATTTAAACAGACAAACACGTGCATACGCACGCGAACACACACACACACACACACACACACACACATATATATATTAATATATATATGGGTGTGTGTGTGTGTGTGTGTGTGTATGCTTGTATGCATGTGTGGGTTATTTAAACAGACAAACAAGTGCATACGCACGTGAACACACACACATATATATATATATATATATATATCTACCTCATACTTGGGATCGAACGCTAGCCCCTTCTAATGAAAGGCCAGGTCGAAACCAACCATGTCACGAGAGCCCATAAAAGAAATTGGAACCTGACCGCTACCAGCTGTCCGAGGATTTACCTGGCAAGACATCAGTCTCTTACCAGCGAGTTTTACCCAATTTCCCGGGCCACCACGTGACACAATTGGTAGTAATTCATTCAAATTACCCCTAATGAGTCAATATGGATAAATATCAACACAACATCGTGTTCAAATAGAAATAAATGTGGAGTTTAATCTCTCTCTCTCTCTCTCTCTCTCTCTCTCCTCTCTCTCTTTATATATATATATATATATATATATATATTAATATATATGTATATATATATGTATATATATATATATATATATATTAATGTACATATATATATATATATACATATATATATATATATATATATATTTATATATACATTAATATATATATATATATATATATATATGTATAAAAGCGTAAGATAGAGACAACTGGCGAAATCTACCCGAGGCCCATTGCGTCATTAGGCGTAAGAGAAGATGGTGATTATGATGATACATATATATTACAAACTAAAACACAACAAATGCTGCCGACTCTAGCCTACAGCAGGAAAAAGACTTGAGACATTTCCTTAAGTCATGTCTGGTCAGTTCCCGACACTATATTGACCAATGTAGATTGATGATGGGTGACCCTAACTAGTATAGTTTGATGATCATGACGATACACAAACCCTTGCACCACGTAAAGAAATCCTTAGTCACAAATGGCTTTGTAAGTGTGTGTATATATATATATATATATATATATACACACACACACACACAAGCTTCACCATAAGGCATGGGATCTGTTAACTGCTTTAACAAAAGCGAGCATTGATAATTTTTAACAAGCGATAGCTTTCTTTCTCATCTACTGGCATTCTATTGTTTACAATATTCAAATAAAACTTCAGTCCAGGCACGCAATTCCAATGTGCCACGGTACTCAGAATTGAATACCAGAAACAATAGCAGCTCGTCAGCACCAAATGACTAGCAAGCTAAATATTTAGATATATATGCACATACTGAGATTCAGCCCCTCTCACCCCATCCCCCCTTTCATAACTACTACATAGTAGTTTCGGCAATTTGTGGGAGATTGTGGTTTCCGTATGTACCTCTTGTGGTATCCCCTCTGGCTAGGGCATTACTATTCATCTTCCTCTCTACCCGAGGGAAGGGTAAGGGCCGGATAGTCATACGTTTGGCAATAGCGTGTCAGGAGATAAATATATATATATATATATATATAAATATGTGTGTGTGTGTGTGCGTTTGCGTATGAGTGTGTGTATGTATATATATATATATATATATATGTGTGTGTGTGTGTGTGTGTGTATGTGTATACATACAGACATACATGTGTGTGTGTGTATGTGTATACATACAGACATACATACATACATACATACATATATATATAGTATATATATATAGTATCCATAAAAACCTGACTTATCGACCTCTAGTTGAATTTTAGTGCCATCACAAATCAAAATTAACAATAAAAATTTATCTTGGAATTTTGTATTTAATTTTTCAATAATGGTAATGATGATTTCAACCGGTGGTGAAAGCTTATTTAATTATCACAAAGGAACTTTCACCTTTACTGTCTGCCCTTTCACATCACAAACTACATAAAAGAATTCTCATGTTTATCAATAAATTCCAAAAGTCACATTAACCATATATACTAAATAGCATGTGTCTGCCTAGATGTAAATATGTATGTATGTATATATATATATATATATATATATGTGTGTGTGTGTGTGTGTAAATGTGAGTGTATGTATCCTGTACATGCGTGTGTATGCATATATATGGTATATATTCATATACATATACAAACACACATATATATATGTGTGTATGTGCGTGTATATACATACTGTATATACAAAAATATGTATATATATATATATATATATATATATATTTTTGTGTGTATACTGTATATGCGTGTGTATGTATATATATGATATATATTTATATACATATATAAACACAGGCACGCATACTGTATGTGTAATATATGTAAAATTCCATGTTTAAATACATGACCTAAGAGGTAAATATGGAAGTAGGAGCGAGTGTGAGAAATGCCATAGTCATGTCATAACAAGGATGCGAATGCCAAACCTCAGCAATGTAACAATTTTAGGAAGAATAAACACAAATACAAACCGTGAGAAAGAGTTGTGTCGCACCGGATGCAAGTGTCTTCCTATATCAATGTTTAGTTTACATTATGTGTTTAAATGCTGAGATAACTGACTATACGATATCTGTGATATTGATATTTTAGCAGTTCTTATTTAGTTGTCATTCGGAATGGTCATCTGACCAAACCATCTATACTCCTGTGATGGAGATGTTGATAAATGCTTTAAAGGAATAAACTATTTTAAAGTTAACTCACCTAGACTTACTTGAAGATGTACCTACCAAGTCTAATATTACAACACATTGAAGATGACATTTGATGGGAACCCGAACGTGTGTTAATAACAGTATCACACCAACAATTGGTGGCAGCGAATAAAACTCTAAGAACCAGAGAAAGATCTTCAAGAACCAGCAAATAAAACTCTAAGAACCAGAGAAAGATCTTCAAGAACCAGCGAATAAAACTCTAAGAACCAGAGAAAGATCTTCAAGAAATCAACAGTAATGAGTCTACAATTTTGACGAAGTATCTACGTCCACTGAAGAAATGAAAACATTGAATACCAACAAATAAATGTTATACAAACTGAGGAAATGGATCTTCAATCAACATCCTAAGAAAACCAAGGACTGACATTCAACGTTTACTAAACATTCGAGAATCATATCCAGGAAGCACTACATTAAACGGAAATCGGACCGAAAACATTCACCCAAACATCAATAAGAAGAAACAATCCAGTGAGAGAGAGAGGAAATGAAGACATCACCCTTCGCCCATATAAACCGAAGCTAAGTACATTTCTTTATTAATTTCAGTTCTAGACTGTGAAGTGTAGTTATCACGAGTCAATAGACTATTATTGCTGGGGTGAGTTGTTTGTTAATCTTCATTTTTCCTTTCATTAAAGGAAACCGTATTCAACTTCGAATTCTCGTCGAGAATTTTTTCTTCTCTCTGTGCTAATTCCGTTTTCTTTCAGAATTTCTCGGGAAATATCTTTATACTTGTATCATTGTATTGGGGGATTGTGTTATGATCTTTGTCTGAATACTATTTATGCGTTACGCAGTGGACGTCTGTATTCATATAGAGATTTTGATAGGATTGCAAGGAATCGAAGAGATAAAAAACAAGTTAAAGTCAAAATGACACCTCCTGTCAGCCCAAGTAACCACACCCCCGGCCTGAGTAACCCCATCCCGGCTCCCATTGTTACATTAGTTAATGCCCAATCACCTATCCTTCCTTTTCAAGGTCGGGTCAACGGCTTCTTACCTCAGAATGTTGAGTCGTGGATTTCTTCCATCGACGCCCATTTAAATGCTAAACAAATTATAAACCCATTTGTACAATTACAAGAAGCTAAAAGACTTGGTCGTCTTTATTCAAATGTAAATTCGAAAATGTAATTGTGAGTTCCTCACTTTCTCTACTACATCGACAGAAAGTAAAAAATATCTTTTCTAAAGACCTAATAGAGTAACAAGTTGGATCTCTCTCTCTCTCTCTCTCTCTCTCTCTCTCTCAGCCACGCTTACACACAACACAGACACCTCTACACACAGAGCAGAAGCAGATACAGACATAATGTACATATATATATATATATATGTATATATATATATATATATATGGAAAGCAGAATATATATTTATATATATATATGTGTGTGTGTGTGTGTGTATATGAAATCAGAAATATAGGACTGAAAATGAATATGAGTAAAACTAAGATAATGTTCAATGAAAATGCAGAGACAACAAAGAAGAGTTATGTAGGAGCCTTTAGAGAATGTTAATGAAATATACGTACTTAGGACAGACAGTAAGTGTTTCCCAAGGACATGAGACCGAAATTAATAGAAGCGATGAGCATGGGATAGAGAGCATTTGGTAAACCAGATTATGAAAGGTAAGAGGCCACTTTTTACTAAAAAGAAAAGTATTTAATTATATGGTCATACCAGTATTAACTTATACATCAGAAACTTCGAGCTTTACTAAAGACTTTGAACATAAGCTATTTACAACTCAAAGAGCTATGGAAAAAATAATGTGGAAATAAAAATAAGAGACAAAAAAAGAACTTGGATACGAGAGCAAACTAAAATATAGGATATTCTAACAACTTGTAAGGCAAAGAAATGGACATGGGCAGGACATATAATAATGACAGACAATATATGGACAAAAAGAATGACAGAATGGGCCCTAAACACTGCAAAAGAAGTAGGGGAAGGAGGAGAGGACGATGGATTGACGACTAAGAAAGTTTGCGGGTGTGGGTTGGCACAGACCATAAAAATACGTAAGCCGAAGGACATGTATGAAGCTTTTGTTCAGCAGTGGACTAGTAACGGCCTATGATGATGATGAAAATGATAATGACGAATACACACACATGTACAGATATATGAATATGTATGCACACACGCACGAAGGTATGTATATGAAAATTATATATATATATATATATATATATATATAATGTGTGTGCATGTATAAATAATGTATACACATTTGTAAATACACACAAACACACATATACATATGTATATATACATACATATATACAGTATATATATATATATATATATATATACATACATATATATATATTTACAGGTAGTAGGTCGGCTAGGGCACCAGCCACCCGTTGACATATTACCGCTAGATTGTTATGGGTTCCTTTGACTGGAAAACAGTACTACATTGGATCCTTCTTTCTGGTTACGTTTCACTTTCCCTTTGCCTACACATACACCTAATAGTCTGGCCTATTCTTTACAGATTCTCCTGTCCTCATACACCTCACAACACTGAGATTACCAAACAATTCTTCCTCACTCAAAGGGTTAACTACTGTAATGTAATTTTTCAGTGGCTACTTTCCTCTTGGTAAGGGTAGAAGAGACTCTTTAGCTATGGTAAGCAGCTCTTCTAGGAGAAGGACACTTGAAAATCAAACCATTGTTCTCTGGTCTTGGATAGAGTTCTTGGGTTAAAGTTCTCTTGTTTTGAGGGTATACTCGGGCACATTACTCTATCTCACTTCTCTTCCTCTTGTTTTGTCAAGTTTTATAGTTTATAAGAATACATTTATTTTAATGTTACTGTTCTTAAAATATTTTTTTTTTCTTTGTTCCCTTTCTTCACTGGGCTTTTTAACCCGGTGGGGCCTATTGGCTTATAGCATCCTACATTTCCAACTGGGGTTGTAGCCTAGCAAGTAATAATAATAATAATAATAATAATAATAATAATAATAATAATAATAATAATAATAATAATAATAATAATAATGATGTGCGTGTGTTTTCGTATACATAAACTGCACATAACCAACACCGTTTGCATCTCAAGGAGTTAGCTGAAAGCCAGCAACATTAATAAACATAATTTGATTGCAGTTTCTCAAGCTCATTATTATTATTATTATCATTATTATTATTATTATTAATATTATTATTATTATTATTATTATTAATAATAATAATAATAATAATAATAATAATAATAATAATAATAATAAAAATTTTAATAAAAATTAAAATTGTAATTTCAATAATTTTATTAATTCTAATAATAACAAGTGTTTGATTAATTTTAATAGCTCAATAGAGTATTACAGATTTAAAAAAAAAGTAAAATCCAAATGGTCATATAAGATATAATACTAAAACGCAAATTTCCAAAATAAAACTTTTGAATCTCTCGGAATGTAAAGTTCATCAAGGAAAGGAAAATTTAAAATTGATTCCTTTCAAACAGTAAAAGTGATGTGACTGGGATTTGGGGGAAGGATGGTTCTTATGGGGCCAGCTTCAGGGGGGGGGGGGGGGTTGAGTTGGAAACCGAATGAGGGAAGGAATACTCCGGTATCAGGAACTTTTCCTGTGAGAGAACAGCTATTGTGTTTGTCAAAGGCCCCGTGAACATCAAGGCCAGTGTCTTATTCATTTTTCAGGGGGAATAAGACTTCAAATGGAACTTAGGGAGAACGTAGGGGAACTTACAAAGGAGCTGAATTTACCATAAACTAATGCAATATGCTGTAAAAAAAAAGTTCGCCTATAACACAGAGAGAGAGAGAGAGAGAGAGAGAGAGAGAGAGAGAGAGAGAGAGACCACGATATAAATATTATATAACCAAAAATTTGTTATGTGAAACTATCTAGATCAGATTTCGGTGTCAAATATTTTTGGTGGATTTGTTAAAAAACAAAATTGAATTGAATAAATTTCACCTCTCGAAGCACTGACAGGTTTATTCCATATACATCATCAATCATTCGTTATTTGATATTTTCATATATTTCTTTAGTTTTGTTCTGAATCTTTTGATTTTCACTGATCCTTTTTTGGAAATCTATCGAAGTAACGAATTTTATGTACTTATTGTTATCAGTTACGTGTGTGTGTGCGTGTGTACATATATATACATATATATATATATATATATATATACATATATATATACATATATATATATATATATATATATACATATATATATATATATATATATATTTAAAAACAGTATATATATATGCATATATGTATATATATATATATATATATATACATATATGTATATACATCCATATATATATATATATATATATATGTATATATATATATTTATATTTATGTATATATATCTATATCTACATACATATATATATATATATATATATACAGTATACACACACACACACATATATATATATATATATATACATATATATATATAATATATATATATCATGTATTAGCAGGGATCACTTGCCTTAGATAGGAACGGCGTATCACAAGAAACTGGATATCCTTTGATGAATTTAGCCAAGGAATCCTGTATGACAGAATCAACTGGGCTCCACAAGTCACTAGAAGAGTTGGAAGACCCAGGCCTTTGCGTCAATAGGCGTAAGAGATGATGATGTATTTCTCTTATAATACAGACAATCGAAAATGTTTCTATCTATTTATCTATCTATCTATCTGTATCTACTTTTGAGTATATATTCAAAATACGTTCTACAGTTACGTTAATTCCTGAAATGCTATCATTTTCTATCACAACTTTCAAGTTTACAAAACTGATATATGTCCCACATATATGGTATGTACAGTACAGTATATATACTGTTTATATACCTATATATATTATATACATATATATATATATATATATATATACATATATATATACAGTATGTACATATATATATATATATATATATAATATATATACATATATATATATATATATATATACTATATATATATATATATATATATATATAAAAAACGAGAGAGAGAAATTGAGGTATATATATACATATATAAAAAGTATATATTTATATACATATGTGTGTATACATATACATATAAATATTCTGATAGATAGAAATATAATGCAGATGCAAATGTTACATGACCATCGTATATGTAGCACCAGTTAAGGTACGTTCAACAAACATTGACCTTCATATCATCATAATACCAAAAAAAAAAAAAAAAATGATTTAAAAGGAAATTAAGGAAATTAAGCCTCCTGTCTAGTACAGTGGTAACGAGTTTGCCTAGAATTCACGTGGCGGCAGATCGATCCCAGCCTGGGACAGTGAGTTTAAGCTGTTTAATGGGGAGGCCACTGCTGTGGTTGGGCACCACAGTGGGGAGTTGGGCTTGGTGGGCTGACGTTCTGGTGAGCATCTAGTCTGATGAAACCTGAACTGAAACCACACACCTTTACCTTTACCTTTGAATAATAATAGGAATAACACAAAGGTTTCTTATTCATTGGCAGGAGCTAAAATCCCCGCAGGACAAAGAATAGTACGAAAGGATTGTGGTGGCCCGGTGGTAGCATCCTTACCTGGTGATTACCAGACTGGGGTTAGAGTCCCGCTCAAACTCGATAGTTTCTTTGGTCGCTACAACCTCACCTTCCTTGTGTGCTAATGAAAGGAGGTTTGTGGGAGCCTATAGGTCTATCTGCTGAGTCATCTGCACCCATTGTCTGGCCCTCCTTGGTCCTAGCTTTGGTGGAGAGGGGGCTTGAGCGCTGATCATATGTAATAAGGTCAGTCTCTAGGGCACTGTTCTGCTTGCTAGGTCAATGACACAGTCCCTTCCTTCTGCCATTCATGAGCGGCCTTTATACCTTCACAAGGTCCTTCTCGAGGACCCGACATTAAATGGAGAAAGAGCTTTGTTGCCTTTACTGTCAAATGCGTCCAATATAAAGTCCCAAACCAGATAAAAGATCCATTATCGACAGGTGGCTATTCTCTTCTTTGATAACATTTCGGGAAGAAGAAGAGGCAGAAGAAGAAAAAGGATGAAGAAAGAGAAGAAGAACGAAGGCGTATCAGATCATTATTGGTAAAATAGTCGCCGAGTCACGATGTCGAAGTCTATTTCTTCTCTTGTCTTTTTATGGCAATAGATTGGCGCCATTACAGAGCAACGAGTGAGAGACAAGAAGCAGAAATATCAAACAGTCTCATTACCAAATCGGAATCTTATCTTGCGTCAATAAAAGTTAAGACAAAATGCAATTTATGGATAACACAAATTTGATGTTCTATTGTAAAACTATTTGGAATTTCTGCGTCATTCAGGGAATGAAGCTTTAGCGTAGTTTAATCGAGTTTTCCTAAAACCATTTTACTTTATTGTACTCATTTTGCCATCTCAAGATTTTTCTTTTCCCGATTTAGCCATATCAGTTTGGTGGATTTCCTCATCATCATTATGACTTAGTTAACTTTCATTATGAATTTCTTTGTCGCTAAAATGTAGTTCCTTCAAGATCCTCTTAATACAAAGATTCCTCATTATCCTCCAACAAAATTCAAAGGGTTAATATTATTTTCGCTATTTTTTGGGGTCTAGCGAGAGCTCAGCTGGCTTTGTCTGGGGATCGTTGTCCATTGTGGCTATAAAATGAATAAATGGACGTATTGCTTTTAATAGTCAACAACGGACTGTAGTGTAACATAGCTTGACTACTTAGCACTTCTGCTGATTGACATCAGCTGGGAACAAGGTTCGCCAGTTTCAAAGACTCAGTTAAATTAAATATATTGTACTTTTTCACCTCCAAATTGAAAAAATACGTAATTTTAAATTTCCAAAAATGTTAATAGTTTATAAAAAAAGAGAGACATTAAACAACTTCAATATAAAGGAAAAGGAATAACAAAAGAAATATAAAATAGTATATGTAAAAATAAAAAGAAACAATACTAACACAACTTAAATACAGGAAAAGAGTGGACAAAAGAAAAACCGTCGCTGACGAAGTACTAGAATAGAAAAAGGAAGTGAGTAGGCTCTAAAAACTTACAGGAAATAGAGCAGTTGGATCATGTAATGGAATCAGCCGCGACCCGGGAGGGGGAAAGGTATAGTTCTGGCAGCAGATTTCAGGCAATATTTACATTTTATCTGACCTTTTACTCAAAGATTAAAAATACTAGTTTTCAGGGTTAGCAACAAAATAATAAACGGGTCATTCCCGTGTCTTACAGTCACTCCATGGAAGTTCCAAGAGAAACAAGGCAATGCCTGGTTATGATAACTTACGGAGACCTACTAGCACCCTAGAAAATTCGGTCCTTAACTAGCAGACAATAAAGGTACGATATTAGTTATTTCAATCAAGCTAAGAGCAAGTCTGCCTATGTAAGACCCTGAAGGAACAAGGCAATAGTCCTTAATGTCTCAAGCTACGAGCAAGTTAACCTTCGTGAGAAATAAAAGGAACAAGGCCATAGCTGTTAATGACTCAAGCTAAGAGCATGTCAAACTATGAGAGAACCAGAAGAAACAAGACAATAGCTATTAATGACTCACCATGAAAACCTATTAGAATTTCAGAGCGTAACAGCACTAACTCGCAGAAACAGTAAGAATGTGGTCCTTGTGATTTCCATCAGGCCATGAGCGGTGTTTGAAATTTGTACCACCTGACTGGGAGGACCTGGGAATACGACTTAACTATTGCTGCTAAGGGCTGACCGGATAAGCTCTGAAGGTGACCTTTACACTTAATTACCATAATTATTCAGGAAAAGTTCAATTAATCATCATCACTTTATCACCCCCTCCCCACCCCCCCACCCCCCAAAAAAACAGCCTAGCATTCATGCAAAGTGATTTTTTTTCTCACAACTTCTTTCCATTAACAATTCATTCTATTTTCGTGCTCAGGTGAAGGAAGGTAATTGAGTGGATAATTAATCTCCCAGTCTTTTTCCATTTTATCTAATTAGAAAACTGAATAGTTCCATTTGGACAATGAACCTTTTGTAACATATTTATATTTAGTAAACATAACTGAGCACAGGTGTTCTGTGAATTCTTTAAGGACTATATCAAGGTTTCTAAATACCGATAAAGAAAGTATTGGGTCCTTCAATCACTAGAGATGATTATGTTACACAAATATATTCTAATACTTCAGATTGAATAGAAGTTGTTTCGTATTTTTTTCGTACAAAAACGTTTGCATAAATTAGATCTACAATACTTCGTACATTACGTGTTTTTAAGAATCGTTATTCCTTCTGCAGTTCATCATTTTGTTTATTTATATTTAATATCGCCAAAATATCTCTCAAGTTTATTATCCAAAGGTGAAAACAAGAATAAATTATCATTATAAAAGTTCTTCGGATGAATTTTTTTATAATTAATATCGTATTACTCATTATAACCTCTTTGAGGGTTTTAAGGTCACTCATGATAGACAGAGGCAAGGGACAGTGACATTGCCCTACCAAGCAGGACGATACTCTAAAGACTGACCATATTACATATGATCAACGCCCAAGCTCCTTGTCCCAAGCTAGGACCAAGTTGGGCCAGACAGTGGTCGCTGATGACCCAGCAGGAAGACTTATAGGCTCCCCTAAACACCCCATCCTTAGCTCAAAAGGAGGGTGAGGTTGCAGAGGCTAAAGAAACTAACGAGTTTGAGCGGGACACGAACCCCAGTATGGCGTTCACCAGTCAGGGACGTTACCACATCGGCCACCAAAGGTTTTAATCCTGTCAGAGGTGAAATTAAGAAAAATATCCTTAATTTTATTGGAAATAAATATTAAAAAACTTGAGTTGTATTTTGCGTTTCCCTTCTGATCGAGAATTGCACTCCAAATCCTTCATTCTCTTCTTTCCCCAAATCTTCTCTCGATTCCACATTTATTAAATTACAATAACATATTTTTTTCACCTTCTATATTAACATACTGTTAATTAAAATGGAGGAAAATTTTAACTCTAATCAATAACAGTTTATGAAAAAAAAAAATATGGGCCCTCACATTTATTAAATTCAACCCAAAATAAAACACTCCTTTTGATTTTACCTTCTATTTTAACATACTACTAATTAAAAATGAGGTATAAATTGAGCCTATATTTAGAGTGACCTAAAGAAATAAACAATTTCTTTATGTCTCTGCCCAGTTTTCTATCTGAACCAAAATAGAACCAAAATTCGAGTTCAACCTCCAATGGAAGCTTTTTTCTTTCTATAGTTTGTTGACGGGCAGTCATGACGTCAGAGGTAACCCCTTGACAATAGTCATGGATGAAGCAAAAACACATTACTTGAAGAGACTAAAGAAACTTTGTGTTTGTTCGAAATGTTTTTGTGGCATCACTCTGGTGAAATATCTCGAGAGAAAACGTTTACCTGAACGAACGTTTTGTTATTCAAAATGTTGTGATGGGATTTTTACGTTATTACCAAGATGAATTATCTGAAAAAACGTTCATTCTTTAACAACGTTGTCAGGAGATGGAGAGAAAATATCCTTTTTTATGTGTAACAGATCAAATGAAATAATTAAATTTCTTTATTCTGTTAAAATATCTGCAAAGAAAGAAAAGCTCTTTTCGAACTACAGAAGTCCGGAGGGGTCTTATCAAATATCTGTTAATAGCATTAAGTGACTAGTGGGGTATTCAATAGAGAGCAGACCTCCACTACGGCAGTTATTTCTCGACGATTTGCTCACTTTGAACTTTGACCTTACCATGTATTTATTGGCGTGAATTTTCATACATTCACATATGAGCCAAGTTTGAAGTCTCAGTGACAACGATGTCCAAACTTTTGGCAGATTACGTGAATTGGACATTTTGCTTGACCGTGACCTTGACCTTTGACCTTAATCTTCCAGAATTTAATCATTTCCAATGTTATACAGAGTACTTCATTCCTGCAAGTTCCATTACTTTACAAATAAAATTGTGGTCAATAAGCTGATCACAAACAAACACACAGCCACACTTAAACAACACAAACAGAGGCGAAAATATAACCTCCTTTCAACTTCGTTGGCGGAGTTAAATATAATAAAAATCTATAATGCAATAAAAGATCATATTTTTCATTTTCAAGATACTTCGTAGCATTTCAAAGCTTCATATATGAAATATTCCTCAAATATATTCATATATTCATAGCAATAACACACTATGCTTCTGACGGCCCAGAGCTGCCATCTATCATTGGTCGAAATTTTCCCATAAGTTAAAGAAATGTCTTCATAATTTCCTTTACCAATTTCCATCCATAAATCTATCTATCTATCGATCTATCTATTTGAAACCTTCTCATCATCTATTTTCTTTTTCCTTTAAATCAACGAGCACTATCTATACTCTGAAACAATCCCTTAACAACAACAACAACAACAACAACAACAATAATAATAATAATAATAATAATAATAATAATAATAATAATAATAATAATAATACATCACAGACATTATATACAAAGAAATTGTCTTAATATCCTACCATACTTATTTCTACAATACTTCATACTCGAAACCCAAATATTGACGAATACACAATATGTATCTCAATGGTAAGGATACATAATGAATACAATATGTATCTCAATGGTATGGATGCATAATGATCACAATATATATCTCTATGGTAAGGATACATTAGGAACATAATATGTATCAATATATTAAGGATGCATAATGAACACAATATGCATCTCAATGTATGGATACATAATGAGCACAATATGTATCGCTATAATATGGATACATAATGCTTAATCCTAGCTTCAGCAATGAACCGTTTCTCTCCCCTGAAAACAGCTGATTCAGTCAGCCAATTAAAATACCAATCAAATTCAAAACCATTCATGTCATGCATGACTGACACTTGTCACTATCTCATGACCTTCACTACTGTGACGCCAATAGGATATAAACCATTCAATTAACGTCGTCATCGTATTGAGTAAAATTAATCATTATTATTTAATCGTTCGGAATGTCTATATAAATCACGTCATTGGAGAAGCATTTATGGCAATGTCGAAATGAGTCACATTTTCACCTGTCAATAATGATAGATTCATAATCTATTTTCCTTTTTGGTTAATTTTCTTTTTAATTCTTCTTTAATTTCCTCTTCTAATGATTTCACATAATTTGTCTTCTTCCTTCGTGGGTGTCTATTTTTTTCTTTCTTTTTTTACCTTGTCTCTCTTTTTAAGAATTTTGCTATTTCTTTTTCTTTATTTTTCCTTTGCCTTCATCTTACATTTTCTTTTCGGTTTTCCTCTTTTGGGTTTTATTTCTGATTTCTCTTTCTTTCTTATCATCTTTAACTATACTTTCTCCCCTTCTTTAAGTTTTTTCGTAGTCCTTCATTGTTTTGTTTTAGTCATCTTTATCAACCAGTTCATCTGACTTTTTCCTTTTACTTTATCTCAAGTTTAACTCCTCACTACCTCTACCTCATCATTCTCCTCTCTTAACTTCTCAATACCTCTTGTGCGAGGTGACTCTTAGGTACAATGAGAGAGGCAACCTGAATGCAAGTGAGGTTTATTCAACAGTTAACAACCTTATATACAACCAGTAGAGAGCAACAGTGTCAAAATAATTCAAGCAATGTGAAACATGCAATGGCAAGCTTAATCAGGTTTTTCTAGTATCAGTGCGGGAGATATCAAGAGATAAATAGCAATAGCATTTTGGTATACTATTTCATTACTCTTCTCTCTTCTTCAACTTCCCTTCTCCTGTCTCTTCATTTCTCTTTCCCCTTCCCGTTGAGCTACCATTCTCCCTCCTCTTCCCCTGTTTATCCTCCTCTTCTTCTTCTCTCTTCCCTTTTCCCGTCATCTGAAGATGACTTAAGATGTCCCTGAGGCTTTCATTTGATCCGCCTTAATGATTTCTGGATTTCTCTCGATTTTTCCAACCAGAAAATCTCAAATGTCTTTTATTTTACGGGAGAGGATCCATCTTTCTATCTTTATATAACTTTTAAATCGTAATCAAAGTCTAAAATACAATCTAATATTACTGTAATTCACATATCAATGTTTATCTAATCTGTTGACAAAACCAAGTACATCAACTTTCCAGTTTCGTACGATAGCCGATCAAAGTTGTCTACCTAAACTTTTTCTTTTAGGAAGTTTTGTGATCTCGGGTGAATTGAGGTCTTAAGTTAATCAATTAAATTGTTCTGCTTTTACCGCGTGTAAATGACAGGCAAATTCCCTCCCGATCGCTGAAGATTTCTTCCGTGATGAGAAAAGCAGCTGGACTACTTTTCAAGTCGTCTGTTCATTTCTGATTCCCATCTACAACATTAGAGTTTTTTCGATTTGCAAATTAGGTTAATTCAGTTTCAGGGTATGTATTCACCCCTGTCTCTTTGTTAGTTTATCTATTTGTTTGTTTCTGGGCGACTTTAACCAAAAACTACAGTACCGATTTTTACCAAACTCGGTAGTCATGATGGGTATGACCCAAGGATGAATGTGTAAAATTTTGGATAATTTTAGATCAAAGTACAATAACGCTGCAGTACTTTCAAAATAATCACAATGTTAAGTGACTGACATGTATCTTGGTAGTTTATTTTTTATTTGTGAACAACATTATGTTAAAACTACGGAACCAATTTCAGCGAAACTTTGAGGACATGTGGAATATGACCATGGGAAAAATCCATTAGATAATGAAGAAAATAGATCGATGTACAAGTACGCATTGGATAAAAGAGCAAAATTAGGCTGCCAAGCATAGCGAAAGCATGATCTCTACAGAGGGCCAATCTACAGATCTACATTATCAGAATAATGTTTGAAAGTCTTTCTGAGAGTTAACGACTATTTCATTTATCTATACAACAGAAATTCTCGTATCCTTTTAATTTGGTTTTCTTCCTTTTTTTCTTACTTTTTCTCGACCCCACTATGCTCTCTCTCTCTCTCTCTCTCTCTCTCTCTCTCTCTCTCTCTCTCTCTCTCTCTCTCTCTCTCTCTCTCTCTCTCTCTCTCATGAATATGCAAATCTTTCAGACTTCCAATGAAACAAAAAAAAATTACATTAATATATATTATACATATACACAGTACATATATATATATATATATATATATATATATATATATATATATATATATATATATATATATATATATATATATATATATAAACATATATATACACACACACACACACATATATATATATATATATATATATATATATATATATATATATATATATATATACTGTATATACACACACGCAAATATATATATATATATATATATATATATATATATATATATATATATATATATACTGTATATATACACACACAAATATATATATATATATATATATATATATATATATATATATACAGTATAATTAGAGACATCATCAAAGAGGTGGAGCTGGGGGGAGAGTGACTGCTCCCCGCACTCCAGTGTTTGGGTGTTTGAATGTGCGTGGATGTAGTACAATAGAGAGTAAAAGATGTGAGATTGGAAGTATGTTTAGGAATAGAAGGATGGACATATTGGCCTTGTGTGAGACAAAGATAAAGGGGAAGGGTGAATTGTTGTTTGGTGAAATGTCTGGTAGAGTGTCTGAGATTGAAATGGGAAGAGCAAGAGAGGGTGTGGCTTTATTGCTGAGTGAATGGATGACAGGTAAAGTAGCGGGATGGAAGGAAATATCATCTAGGTTAATTTGGGTAAGGGTTAGGTTGGGTAGGGAATGTTGGGCTTTTGTCAGTGCGTATGGGCCAGGTAGTGAGAAAAGTGAAGAGCGGAATGAGTTCTGGAATGAATTAACTAGGTGTGTAAAAGGACTGGGTAGAAAGAATTATGGAATTGTCATGGGTGACTTAAATGCTAGAGTGGGCGCTGGAGAGGTAGAAGGTGTCATTGGGAAGTACCGCGTACCAGGTAAAAATGAGAATGGTGAGACTGGTAGATATGTGTGTTGAGCAAGAGATGGTGATAAGTTTTAGCTCTTTCAAAAAGAAAGATAAAAACAAGTATACATGGGTAAGAGCGGCGAATAGAAGAGTGTTAGAAAGGGCATTAATGGATCATGTGTTGATAACTAAAAGAATGTTTGGAAGGTTGAAAAGACGGTCACGTGTTTAGGGGTATGGCTAACGGTATGTCTGATCATTTTTTGGTGGAAGGAAAATTAGTTGAAGCAAAAGAGTTGGGTAATAGAGTAATTGGATGTAAAAGGGAGCTAGTGAGGGTTGAAGAGCTAATAAAACCGGGGGTAAAAAGTAAATATCAAGAAAGGTTGAAAATGGTATATGACGAAGTGAAAGTAAGAGAAACTGGTAATTTAGACGAGGATTGGAAGTTAGTAAAAGAATATTTTATTGGGATTGCAAGTGATGTGTTTGGCAAGAGGTTTGTTGAAGGCAGCCTGTCGTGCAGGCCGTAAAATGGCCTATTCTCTCACTCCTCCCAAAGGACTTCTTCACAGAGAAGTTGTAATTTAACCATGAGTACCAAACATCATGAAAAAACGGGAAAGAGACAGAGGGGAGAAGACCCAGGAGGAGGGGGTGGAAATGTAGAACACTTGAATGATACATGAATGCATCTTCAAGAGAGAGAGAGAGAGAGAGAGAGAGAGAGAGAGAGAGAGAGAGAGAGAGAGAGAGAGAGAGAGAGAGAGAGATGGAAGCATTCAAGATGCAAATGTTGGAATCGGTTGCATCGAGGTTCATGGAGAAATTTAGGTCTGGGATTTAATGGGTTTCGTGAAATCGTTCTGCTTAAAGAATATCATTTCATGTAATGAAGTGTCGTACCTGAAACGTACGTATTTCTAGTTAGTGTACCCAAGCCGTTAAAATATTTACACATGCACACACACACAGATTCAATCCTTCTCACTCCCTCCCCTTTTCCTAACAACAACCTGATGGTTACGCATTTATAGGTTTAAGGTTTAAAGGCCGCTCATGAATGTCAGAGGCAAGGGGCAGTGACACTGCACTGTCCAGCGGGATATGCCATAGAGATTGACCATACATACACATGATCAGCGCCCAAGCCCCCTCTCCACCCAAGCTAGGAGAGCCAAGCAATGGCTACTGATGACTCAGCAGATAGACCTATAACCTCTCTCAAACACCCCATCCTTAGCTCACAAGGATGGTAGGTTGCAGTGACCAGAGGAACTAATGAGTTTGAGCGGGACTCGAACCCCAGTCTGGCTATATATATATATATATATATATATATATATATATATATATATATATATATATATATATATATATATATATATATATATATATATATATATATATATATATATATATATATAGCTTCGTAGGGATGACATTGAAAATTATTTCTTGATGAAGTCCTACGAAATAATATATCTATTTTTATTTGCTTTATTTTTCCCTTGAGTATTGTTATAAAGACGCATTTCGTAAAACATAAAGATTACTCTCACTCAACAGATATCTTGCTTCCTTCCTTTCTTCTTTTCCTATCAATGCTATAAAATGGCACATTTTCTTTCCATTGTGACATCTCGTGAAAGCAAAATATATATTTCAGCAAAGAGAAGAAACAGGTCTATCCTCAGGTAGCGATTCACTTTAGTAGAATGGGTCTCAATATGAAAGACACTTCAAAGGAAGATTCTTCATACAGAGAGAGAGAGAGAGAGAGAGAGAGAGAGAGAGAGAGAGAGAGAGAGAGAGAGAGAGAGAGAGAGAGTATTTCCTCTTCACTCCCTCCAAGGATATTTGTTTTTCAAAACGGAGCAATATTTCATAATGGTGATTATCTTCAGGGCTTTAAAATTCCAACGGCGTCTCAGCACCAAAAAGCCGAAAAATAAGTGCGGGAAATATCAC
>NC_090753.1:59471873-59487889 GCF_036898095.1 Palaemon carinicauda
AATGTTTGAAGAAACTTAGGGCGAAATTCAAACGTTACAACAGAAAAAGTTAAGCTTTTATTGTTGCAAGCAAATAAAAATGGTTTTCATGGCTTTTTCGTATTATTATTATTATTATTATCATTATTATTATTATTATTATTATTATTAACTAAGTTACATCCCTAGTTGGGAAAGCAGGATGCTATAAGCCCAAGGGCTCCAACAGAGAAAATGGTCCAGTGAGCAAAGGAAACAAGACATTAGATGGAATATTATGGCTGAGTTTATCCACAAGCAAGAGAAAAATAAAACACAGCCAAACTAAACTAATGAGAAACAAGCCAAAGTGAATCACTTTTACCATAATATATCCCAAAGAGAATTAATTCTCATAAATTTATTAAAGTATGTAACTGTATCAACGACTTATAATCAAAAAGTATCACAATCAGAATAAACCAAGTAGCAGCTTTTCAACAACCTTGACCATGACCTTTGACTTTAACATGTACTAATTGGTGTGGATTTTCATACACTCAAATATCAAAAGGTTTGAAGTCTCTGCGACAACGATGTCCAAACCTATGACTGATTACGCGAATTGGACATTTTGCTTGGATGTGACCTTGATCTTTCACCTTAACCTTCCAAGATTTAATCATTTCCAGCCTTTTCCATAACAGTTAATCCCTGCAAGTTTCATTATACTCCGATTAAAATTGTAGCCAGGAAGCTGTTCATAAACAAACACACAAACGTTGATGGAGGTAAAAATATGAACACGGCATTCTTTATCGACAGCGGCCATTCTTTTGTGCTTTTCCCCTGGGATCTTTTTTACAGTCCCTGTGTTGTTTATCTCGCTTTCCAAATATACCACAAAAGTAACGATATTGAAATTATCCAAATCTATGCTTAAAAACGACATTAGCATGCTCACTTGAATGACTAAGTCATTAAGGGTCGTTAAATGAATGCGTAATGGGTCGTTGAGTGAAAATTCAATTACAAGTTCATTGCTTTACATTCATTTCAGTTACTTTACTTCTATTATCTAATATTAATAATTCCGAAAGTAAATTTTACATAATGCTCCATAATTTTTTTTTTTTTACAATATTAAATCAACATATAAAATAGAAAATTGTACTTTTGATGATATTTCATCATTAGATGGATTTTTGTACTGTGTGCGACCTCACCATCATTGTGAGCTAGGGATGGGGGCTGCAGGCTTTGGAGGAGTTAATAGCTTTGCCTACTGAGTCATCAGCAGCCATTGCCTGGCCTTCCCCAGTCCTAGCTTGATGGAAATGGTTCAGCTTTGCTTATTGTGTAGTATAGGCTACATTCAGGAACCTTTCTCGAGTTTTACAGAAAACGGGTTTTGTGTAAACAAAGAGTAAGGCCGATGCATTCGAGCAGAGCCTTGCTTCGACCATCTTTGCGTTGATATTGCATTGGTGGAGACATTTCTGTGACAAAAAAAAAAAAAAAAAAAAAAAAAAAATCCTGGAAGACCGGATATCAGCAGAATCTGTGTTCATGCTTATACTCCTTGGCTTTTGAAACTACTTTCTTAAAACTTGTTCTGGAAATTCGTCCCACTTGGCATCCTGTCTCATATCATTGAGATATAAACCACAAGTCTGTATCACGTTACAGATTTATGCAAATCATTATTAATAGGTGAATTGTGAGGATTTCATGAAACTTGTAAAACATTGTAAATATTTTCATTAATGTTAAGTAGAGTAATTCTTAGGTATCTGCAGGCTATTTTCTTTCGCTGTTAATGTTTTGCTATTTTCTATGTTAAATTATTTGATAATGGAATAAAACATTAAATCACATTTTACATAACCTACAAACTTCACCACGAGTAATAATAATTCAAATCACTATACACTATTTGCCTTCACCATACATTATCTGCAAAAATGCATAATAATGTAATTCAGAAAAAAAGGACATTTACACAGCTTTATAACAGATCACTACAACTACCAACTGAAACTGCCGAAAATACTGAATATTCCACTGCAGAAAATGAAAAATAAATCTTGCTAAACATAACCTGTGTATATTACTACTGAAATGATTGCGGTGGCCGATGTAGTAACATCACCAGACTGGGGTTCGAGTCCCGCTCAAACTCGTTAGTTTCTTTGGTTGCTGCAACCTCATTATCCTTGTGAGCTAAGGATGGGGGTTAAGGGGTCCCTATAGGTCTATCTGCGGAGACATCAGTAGCCACTGCCTGACCCTCCTTGGTCTTACCTTGGGTAGAGAGGGGGCTTGGGAGCTGATATGTATATATATGGTTACTGTCTAGGGCATTGTCCTACTTGATAGGGCAATGTCACTGTCCCTTGCCTCTGCTATTCACCAGCGGCCTTTAAACCTTTTAAACCTTTAAATGACAGTTCTTCAAACCGGAAACTAACGTAAAAACTAAATCAAGCACACAAACGACTCCGTGTGTTATAGCCTATTGAAAACGTCCCTGTCTAGCGATCTGCTGGACTAGTGTTCGAGACCCGCATAAGCTCGATAGTTTGTTGTAGTGTCTGCAACCTCACCATCCTTGCGGGAGTCTATAGGTCTACCTGCTGAGCCATCAGCGGCCCTTGCCAGGCCCTCCCTGGTCCTAACTTGGGTGGAGACGAGGCTTAAGTGCTATTATGTAATACAGGCACAGTCTTCAAGGCATTGCCCTACTAGGACATAACCACTGTAACTTGCTTCTGTTGTTCATGAGCGACCTTTAAATGTTCAACACACAACTAAGATATGTATTACTAGGGAATAAGAAAGAAAATACCATAGCAAGCAATAGTTAATTAAATATAGTGTAATTGCTGTAATAACCCTCTCTCTCTCTCTCTCTCTCTCTCTCTCCATACCCAACCTGTACAAGCAGATGCTCTGTAACCAACCCAGGACAAGCATATGCTCCTTACCAAAAACCTGAACAAACACATGGTCCATACCCATCCTTTAACAAATATATGCTCCACACCCAAACATGAACCAGCACATGCTCTGTAACCAACACTGAAAAAGCATATGCTCCATACCCAACCTGTACAAGCACATGCTCTGTAACCAACCCTGGACAAACATATGCTCCATACCCAAAACCTGAACAAACACAAGGTCCATACACCTCCTCAAACAAGCATATGCTCCGC
Organism: Palaemon carinicauda; assembly: GCF_036898095.1. NCBI lineage: Eukaryota > Metazoa > Arthropoda > Malacostraca > Decapoda > Palaemonidae > Palaemon > Palaemon carinicauda. Next base: position 59,475,050 of record NC_090753.1, read on the forward strand.
AACCAACTCCTAATCAGCACCTGCTCTGTAACCAACCCTGAATAAGCATATGCTCCATACCTAAAACCTGAACAAACATATGCTCCACACTCATCCTCGAACAAGCATATGCTCCGCACCCAACCCTGAACAAGCGTCTTCACTGTATCCAACCCGAGACAGGCATATGCTCCATACCCAAAACCTGAACAAACACATAGACCATACCCGTCCTTGAATAAGCATATGCTCAGCACCCAACTCTGTACTAGCACATGCTCCGTATCCAACCCTGGTCAAGCATATACTCCATACCCAACACCTGAACAAACACATGATCCATACCCATCCTCAAACAAGCATATGCTCTGCACCGAACCCTGAATCTGCACATGCTCCATAACCAACCCTGAACAAGCATAAGCACCATACCAAAAACCTGAACAAACACATGGTCCATACCCATCCTCTAACAAGTAAATGCTCCACACCCAAAAATGAACCAGCACATGCTCAGCACCCAACTCTGTACTAGCACATGCTCCGTATCCAACCCTGGTCAAGCATATGCTCCATACCCAACACCTGAACAAACACATGATCCATACCCATCCTCAAACAAGCATATGCTCTGCACCGAACCCTGAATCTGCACATGCTCCATAACCAACCCTGAACAAGCATAAGCACCATACCAAAAACCTGAACAAACACATGGTCCATACCCATCCTCTAACAAGTAAATGCTCCACACCCAAAAATGAACCAGCACATGCTCCGTAACCAAAACTGAAAAAGCATATGCTCCAAACCCAAAACCTGAGCAAACATATGGTCCATGCTCATCCTCGAACAATCATATACTCAATACCAAACCTGAACAAGCACATGCTCTGTAACCAACCCTGGACAAGCATATGCTCCATACCAAAAACCTGAACAAACACATGGTCCATACCCATCCTTTAACAAATATATGCTCCACACCCAAACATGAACCAGCACATGCTCTGTAACCAACACTGAAAAAGCATATGCTCCATACCCAACCTGTACAAGCACATGCTCTGTAACCAACCCTGGACAGGCATATGCTCCATACCCAGAACCTGAAAAAACACATGGTCCAAACCCTTCCTCGAACAAGCATATGCTCCACACCCAACCCTAAACCAGCACATGCTCCGTAACCAACTCTGAACAAGCAAAAGCTCCATACCCAAAACTTGAACAATCACATGGTCCATATCCATCCTCATACAAACATAAGCTCGGCATGCGAGCGGCCCGGAGCCCAAGTGTGAATACTTCCTTTTAAACTCATGCAACAATATTTTCCCGGACCGTGACTGGAGCGTGAACGGAGCGCGACCAGACCGATAGTGTGAATCAGCCCTTGATGTGATATGTGAATAGATATACTTAGTTAGGACACAGGAAATGGTTTCCCAGGACAAGAGACTGGAATTAAAAGAAGGAAAAGTATGGGATGGAGAGCTTTTGGCAAACATATTGATATTATGAAATTAGATTGTCAGTTTCTCTAAAAAGAACAGTATCTAATCAGATGGTCCTACCAGTATTGAGTTATGCATCAAAACATAAGCTAGTTACAACTCAAAGAGCTATGGATAGAATAATGATGGGGATAACACTAAGAGACAGAAAAGGAGCAACATGGATACGAGAACAAACTCAAGTAGAGGATATTCTGACAACATGTAAGGAGAAGAAATGGACATGGCCAGGACATACAATGAGAATGACAGACAATAGATGGACATTAAGAATAAAAGAATGGGTCCCTAGAAATTGCAATAGAAAAAGCGAAAGAAAGAGAAGACAATGGATTAACGAACCAAGAAAGTTTGCCGGTGTAGACTGGCAAAGAAAAACCATAACAGACACAAGCGGAAGGACATGTCTGGGGCCTTTGTTGTGTAGGGAAAGTGATAGCTGATGATGATGATAAACACACACACGCACATCTATCTATCTATCTATCTATCTATCTATATATATATATATATATATATATATATATATATATATATATATATATATATATATATATATATATATATATATATATATATATATATATATATATATATATATATATATATATAAGAATAAACCTCAAAAACATGCAAACAACATATGTGGAAAAAGGTTCAGAATTTATATATATATATATATATATATATATATATATATATATATATATATATATATATATATATATATATATATATATATATATATATATATATATATATGTTTGTGTTTGTTTGTGTAAGTTTTTGTAAGCGTTACAGCAAAAGCTGTGGATAAAACCAAAATCCCTTTACAAATCTTATAAAATGCTACCGCTTCCGCCCTGATACGATAAACTGCTAGATGCAACCTCTGCTTAACCCCTCTGGTCTGGATAATCCCGACTACTCAGCTCAACTTTTAAAAAAAAGCGATCGTCGTTTAGATATGTGTATAACAAACAGACTACTTCGTTAAATCTCAGATATAAAAAAAAAATCCTGCAATTACAGAGGTTTCCCCAAAATCTTTCTTATCATAAATTGAATTAACCTCAAAATCTGGAGTCTCCTTCGTTCTCTCTCTCTCTCTCTCTCTCTCTCTCTCTCTCTCTCTCTCTCTGATTGTTACTGTATGCCGGTGAGTGAGTGCACTTGTGGGACCCGATAAGTTACCTGATTTAACGCAGATAACAAAAGGCTACCGAGTGCAATATAGCTGCAAGTTTTCATGAATAGTTGGTGATTAGTTTGAGGTCAGAAAAGTGGGATAAAACGTCGGCATAGGATAGTTATCTTGTGAATTACTAAAAAATCTGATCAAGATTGCGCTCTATAATACAGGCAAAGCTTGGAGGGACATTGCTGCAATCCACAAAAGTAAATTCCATGAGTTGGCGAAACAAGAACTCGACCATCTGATAACAGAGGTCGCTAGTAACTCCAACCAGTGTGACGGAAAAATATTCCCAGACATATTGAAACAATATGATCCAACATACTGCCGCAAATCTGCGGAAAACATCAGCAAAATAATAGAAGAAATTCCAAAGAAGATCCAGGGGATAAAGAGACTTATAAAGAAAGTTTACATCAATCAACACATTCCATCAAAGAACAATAAGAAGTCCAATATGGTGAATAGGCTGAGTGATGCATTGGGAAAAAGAATGCCAAAATGCTGCAATACATGTAAGATATGGAATTCTATTATTAATCCTCAACAACTGATCAGAAAATGCGATGCCTGTCATGTTCCAGCAAAATTCAGCAAAAAATTAAAAGTAGAGACACAAAGGTATTCTGCTCAACATGCTTAGTCTGGATAGAAAATATAATTAAGTCGAGACTGAATCTGCAAATAGTTGAAGATAAAGAAGGGGAAGAAGAAGAAGCAGAAGAAGGAGAAGAAGAAGAGAAAATTTAACAGGATATGTGTAAGGATGCAGAGGAAATCATTGATATAACTTATCAAAGGAAAATTCTATAAGTCTTCTAATACCTTAAAATCAGTTTTGGATAGAAAAGGAGACGGCAAATGTAACCGTAACGTACGTTGAAGAACCAATAACTTGTCTCACTAATAAAGAAATAATATACGAGACCCAACAGAATTCTCGTTCACCCGTAATATCATCTTGCACGCAATCTATCGAGCCAAACATAACTTCAAATTTAATAGTGCAAATAAAGAAAACGTTACCGGGATCTGAAATATTAATCCTTTCCAACACTTTAAAAACTAACGGATTGTCCGTCACACAAACTATTCATACGGTAGGCTCACATCAACAATGTAATATTGAAGTCTGTAATCATTTAAATAACACTTTAGTAATTCACAAAAATCAACATATCTTGGATGTAGAAGTTTATAAACATCGTATTCTTACCATTGCTGAAATCAATCACGCTCAATCAGTTGCGGATGAATCCCTTTTGCAATCTATTAAAAATAAAATCGATAAAGACATTCAAGAAGAAGAAATTCAGCAGAAATTTTTTGGACTTTTAACTGAGTATCATGATGTTTTTTCCACTACGGATGGAACCTTAAGAAAAACAGATGTGATCGAGCATCAAATAAGGTTAAAGGAGAAGCAGAAAATTATCTATGTACCCTCGTACAGACTCCCTATGAAATCCCAGAATGAAATAAATGATGAAGTAGGTAAAATGCTAGAAGGTGTGATTAGGAAATCGAACAGCCCTTATAATTTTCCATTAATAGTTGTACCGAAAAAAGATCGAACATGGCGTATCTGCGTAGATTTCCGTCGCCTAGATGAGGAGACGATCCCTATTGATTTCCAGTGCCATGTACTGACGATATTTTATGTTTGTTAGGTCAGAATAAATATTTTAACAGTTTGGACTTACTTAAAGGCTTTCAACAGATATCATTAGAAGAAAATAGTATCCCATACACAGCCTTCAGCACAGCCAGGGGACATTATGAATTTTTACTGATGCCTTTTGGTTTACGTTGTGCTCCGATAACATTTACAAGAATGATTAACATAGTGTTTGGAGACTTGCTAGGGGATATATTGCATGCCTATATGGACGACCTTGTAATCTTTTCCAATACCTTAGAAGAACATCTACGTAAATTAGAACTAGTACTACAGAGATTAAGACAACATAACTTAAGGGTAAAGATTAAGTTAAAGATTAGTTAAGTGTGAATTTTTCAAAACAGAATTAGTCTATTTGGGTTTTACGGTGTCAAGCCAAGGTCTTAAAGTAGTCCATGATAAGGTGTCGGCTATCCGTAACTTTCCGATACCTACTAATGTCAAGGGAATACAGCAATTTCTGGGATGTAGTGGATATTACAAGCGTTTTATACACAATTATTCAATAATAGCCGCTCCCCTAACTTTTCGCTACTAATGTCAAGGGAATACAGCAATTTCTGGGATGTAGTGGATATACGCAATTATTCAATAATAGCCGCTCCCTTAACTGAAGAAGGGCGTAGATTTCATATGGTCTGAGCAGCATCAACAGGCGTTTAATACCTTGAAAGATGAACTGTGTAGTTCTCCTATCTTAAAATTTCCTGACTTCAGTAAGGAATTCTTCATTGCAACAGACGCCTCAGACTTAGGAGTAGGTGAGGTATTGCTTCAGTAAAATGAAAAACAATTTTTCCCGATAGCTTTTTATTCTTGAAAACTGACAACTTCCGAAAGTAAGTATGCAGTAATAGACAAGTAAGGGCTAGCTATTGTTAATTCACTACTATGAGATTCAGGATGTAGCTGAAAGTTGACATATGTATATTTTACAACCACACACAAATTTTGTCAGCATTATCAATAGCCTAAACCCGATAGGTTTAATTTTTATAGAGTAAAAATGATCTAGCCGACGCCATGGCCAGTGATAATGAGCCAAGAGTCGAAAACATTCATTACGTAAGCAATGTAAACACCTTTTGACAAAATTTTACCCCGCCCATCCACCAGACACCCATTCCCCTTGTTCCATCGGCTCTAGAACGGAACCCATAACAGTCAAGAATGGCTAGCAGGATTTGGAATTGCTCTCATGGTTGCAAAACTGCATTTGCCTTACGACTTGCAACTTTATACAGTCAAGAGAAAGCCCGCAGCCATATTTACTATAGCCTGAATAGGTAATCATTCAGTTTCTAGTTAAAATCCAATGTCTATGGTCTGATTTGTATTTAGCGTAACATGATTATAATACTTGTAATGTCATACAGACTTTTGAACATTTCCATTAACTATTCACTATGCCACCAAGAGAGAGAGAGAGAGAGAGAGAGAGAGAGAGAGAGAGAGAGAGAGAGAGAGAGAGAGAGAGAGAGATATTGTATGTAAACAGTCTTTATATAACTATTTTTGTTAAAATAATAATTTTGTGCTAAACTCTCCATCAGACCAACGGATCATCCGATATATTTTTTTTTTTCTTATTCTTAGGCCGTACGACCGTGTTGGCTATGTTTTGGGCATGACTGCATTTTGTAAATAAATCATGAATAGTTTTAGGAGTTTTATTTGTACATCTAATGGGAATTTATAGAAGTAAAGTGAACATAATTCATTTATCCTTTAAAATAATTACTACATGTAGCAGAACAAATAGTACTAAAGATGATAATGCAATGAAGGAATGATACCATACTTCATCTTTAGTTTCAACATCGGCAATAACATTCCCAGTTGCCATAATTTGTCAGCTGAATGAAATAACCTATCATCTAATGTTAAACTTAATTTCTGAGGAGGCCATGGCTTATTGCACAGTGAAAAAGCATGACAAAGACTTTATGAATGGCAGAACGATACATAAATGTGGGTGGGGTATCTGTGCTAGCGTAGTAATACTACTGTAGCAGTAGTGCCGCAACAGTAGTATACATGAATTAAACGTTTAGGCCAACTGCTGGGATCCTTGAGGATCATTTAGCACTTCTGACAACTACTCGAGAAATGAGTTTTTATAGCCATAATTTAAATTTGCTGACCCAACAAGGCCCATGATAGCCTTCAGTGTTATCCTGAATTATAACGAGGCCAAAGTGGGTGGAGCCTCATGAAGTCATCATTCTGACGATAATTATTGGTGAAGGTTTAAAGCCGAAATACGGTACCGGCTATTTTTTTTTTCTTTTTCAGTAAATAGGTAGGTAGGCAGATAGACAATAAATAAAAATTGTTTGACATTGGATATAGCAGTTATCAAATCAAGCTTGTGTACTACGTTTTTGAAAATTACCAACTATTCCCTACACCTTGTCAATCTGATTGTGACCTATAAAGTAGACTGTAATTTCTTAGGAAACTTATTTTGGGAGTTAGACTAATAATCGAAGTGTTTTTGTATTTATTAACATATTTTGTTGGTTTGTTCATTATGACAATTATCAGTGGAGAGGTTTCAGAGTTCATAAAGGTGTACTGCTTTGCTTTTATTTAAACTTTTGTGTCATTGTTGGCAGAGGTATAGCCTTCGTTACGTATAGCCAATCATCGATCGAGAAAGAGAGAAGGAAGGCCGTCATAAGTTACGTAACGAATGCGTTCGAAACCTTTTCTCTGAGTAAGTTGGCCCGTCTTCAAAAAACGTCACTTTTACTATTATAAGTTCCAATTTTATTCAACCTACGTAATGCAGAATATAGTCAAAATTTATGTGTAGATATAATGTTTACTCTGAAGAAGCGTTACATTCATGAAATTCATAGATAGAAAATTATTGCGAAAAAACCGTGTTACAGAGGCCCTAAATCTCATAGTAGTGCATTTTAAGTTCATAATATACGGTTATCCTGTTAAGGTTCTTACTGATCATAAACCACTAACCGACTTCTTTAAAGGCTTCAGCCACAGCCCCAAACGAACTCGGTGGCATTTGATCATTCAAGACTTTGGCGCGAGAATCGGGTATTTACCAGGGAAAGCAAATATCATTGCTGATGCATTATCACGCAACCCCGTGTCATCTTGTACGGAGCCTTTAGCTGAATTAATATATATATATCAACACGCATGCCTATTGTTAAAACGGTATCTGAACAAGGAGATCTGGGCTGGAGTGCTGAATTATTACAGACTGAGCAAAGAAAAGATCAGAAATTAGAAAATATTATAAATGCTTTGAAAGGCAATAGTAAGGAAAAGGAATATACAAAGTATAAGCAGCAGAATTATATAATCAAAAACAATATTCTGTGTAGATCCGTGACAAGGAAAACCCACAATACACCACATGTAACTAACGACCAGGTAGTGGTACCAATCTCACTTACATTCACTGTCCTACATTGGTTGCATGCAAACCCATTACATGGACACCTGGGGTTCTCAATAATGTCCCAGAAAACCAAATCATTGTTTTATTGGCATACGATGCTTACAGATATAAAAAAACACATAGCTAACTGTCGTACTTGTCAGGAAAACAAAGGGCACACAAAAACACCTGTCAGCCTAGGGGCTTATCCCGTGACCAATCAACCCTTTGAAAGGATACATTTAGATTTATTAACAGGATTTTACGAGTCAGACAGAGGAAATAAGCACCTCTTAGTAATTGTAGATGCTTTGACTCGATATACAGAAATAATAGCGCTTAAAACTAAAACTGCGACTGAATGCGCTGGGAAGTTTTACGAGTGTTACATTTGTAAACATGGAATTCCACACATGATAATCTCAGACTCGGGTGGAGAATTTAATAATCACTTTCTTACCTCATTGTGTGAATTCCTTAGCTTAAAGAAAATTAATACTATGATCTATCACCCAGAGTCAAATGGGCTAGTGGAAAGAGCGAATAGGAAGGTTTTAAATATATTAAGAGTAACACTAGGGGGATCAGACCCCAACTGAGATATTGCAATACCTGCGGTACTGAGTATTCTGAATCATTCTTATCATATATCAATCAAAATGTCACCGCACGAGCCATTGTATGGTACCCCAGTTAGAACACCTTTCCCTGTATTAACGCCTACAACTAATTTATCAAATCCTTTAAAAGAATGTATAAATGCAAGCAAAAGTCATTTTGATATCCTTCAAAAGAATTTAGAAGAATCACAAATCATAATGAAAAGGAATCATAATAAAATAGTGAAGCCAACTAAAATATATACCGTGGGTGACAATGTATACATACAGGTAAATGTACGTAAAGGACTCAATTATAAACTAACACCTAAGTTTGAAGAACCATTTAACATTTTGGAAACATTAACGGCCAATAGGTTTATAATTCAAAACGTATCCCAACCCACTGATGAGAGAATCGTACCATTGGTTGACATAAGAAATTAAAATAAGAGGGAAAGAAGAGAGGGAAAATTTTTTATTTTTTTTATTTTTGTGAACCTTATATGTTAAAAGTTTTTTCTTCTTAATACAGGAGTAATTACATATATTTGTCTCGTTACAGGTTTCCAAGATGAAGTTTTTATAGTTAGGAGTGATATTGTTAGCTCAGACATTTTTCTCGTGTGGGATGAGCTCTAAAACTAAAAGTATAGATTTTAAATATGGCACTATAGTAGAAAGACAAGAAGACGTTTTTATTACATCAAGTAACGTAGTTGTTGAAGTATGCATGCAAGCAACTTTTCTCCCAGAGAATGACGTCACTAGCTTAAAGAGCGCCATTTCAAGGTTTTCTGTTTCATTAAATGAAATGCATAGAAGACATTTTCCTTTTAATACAAAGAGTTCGCTTGCATCGACACTAAAAGTAGCAGAGATGCTATCCGTCGACTTGCAAAATAAGACTTACGAGGCAGAATCTTTGGCTTGTGACCTTTTGATGTGGACAGTAAGACATGATAACCTTGAAAAACGTAACCCGTTTATTTTTGCAGCACTAAACATCTTTGGTTCTATTGCAAGTTAAGGCTTAGAGATTTCCAATCATCTTAAGATTAGTAATCAAAATAAGAAAATTGAGTTTTTGGCTATAATTATAATATATGTATATATATATATATATATATATATATATATATATATATATATATATATATATATATATATATATATATATATATATATATATATATATATATATATATATATATATATATATATATATATATATATATATATATATATATATATCACTGAAGTTGATCTTCTTTTGCCTTCCAGATCAGACAAACCTCGTAACCAAGGGCCCTTTTTTCAGTGCTTAAATGACAATCTCTGTCTAGAACGTACAACGCTGTCTTGAATGACTTTAAACAAGATTTTAATGATTATGGGGAGATATTTTTAATTCTGATTGGGATCCAATGTAGTAATTTCTAGCCAGTCAAAAGACACAGAGAATGTGGAAAGAATAGGCCAGACTATTCGGTGTATATGTAGACAAATAAAAATGAGCTGTAACCAGAGAGAGGGATCCAGTGTAGTACTGTCTGACCAAACAAAGGACACGATAATTCTCTAGCAGGTGGCTAGTGCCTTGGGCAACCAGCTACCTGCAAATGAACCGACCTGGTTACCCCCAACGGATAAGAAACGTCATGATCTTAAAGATTTAACTAATAATGGCCAACGAACCTGGTTTCAATCTACTAATAGGAATCAGAGGCAATAATTGACGGGTAAGTTGGCAGGCCACGATTACCACGCTTTCACTTTCTTCGTGAAAATGAAAATGCTCTCAATTTGAAATGACTGTCAAGATGGAGAGATTCTGATTAATTTTATCAGCTTTCTAAATCAGTTTTATGCTTTATAGAAAGAATGATGCAAGACTTAAACTTCCCTAAACCTTTGGGTAATTGGCCATTGGTGCAAACAGTAAACAAATGAACTTTCTTTTAAGCAGCGACTATTATAATCATTATTATCATTATAATCATTATCATTATTATTATTATTACTATTATTATTATCATCATTATTATTATCATTATTACTAGCGAAGCTACAACCGTAGTTGGAAAAGCAAGAGGCTATAATCCCACAGACTCCAACAGGGAAAAATAGCCCAATGAGGAAAGGAAAAAAGGAAATAAATAGACGTTATGATAAACAATGAACAATCAAAATAAAACATTTTAAGAACAGTAACAACATTTAAACAAAACCTTCATATATGAATTATAAAAAGATTTATGTCAGCCTGCTTAACATAAAGATATTTGCTGCAAGTATGAACGTTTGAAGTATAACCTATACATAACAACCTTGTATAACAGCAGAGTTTAAAACTTGAAAATCAGTAGAATTTTCATCACCATAATATTCTATATTAATCTAACCGACGTGAGGAATACATCAAGAGTTCTTGAGAGTGAAAATGCGTGCGTTATCCATATCATTCGTCTCTCGATCTCTCCTCAAGACACAAATATAAGATAAAGAGACAGATACAAAGGTGAGAAATTCATTACGACACGAAGCATGAAATTACCAGATCTTAAGGTATATGGGTTGTGACGGCCCATGTGGTAACGTCCCTGAATGGGGTTCAAATCTCGTTCAAAATCGTTAGTTCCTTTGGTTGCTACAACCTCACCATCCTTTTGAGCTACGGATGGGAGGTTTGGGGGAGCATGTAGGTCTATCTGTGGAGTCATCAGAAGCCACTGCCTGGCCTTCCTTGGTCCTAGCTTGGGTGGAGAGGTGGCTTGGGCACTGATCATATGTATATAAGGTCAGTCTCTAAGGCATTGTCCTGCTTGATAGGGCAATGTTACTGTCCCTGCATCTGCCATTCATGAGTGGCCTTTAAACCTATAGTTTGATGGCAAATTATAATACTTAAAGTAATTTCAAATAACATTTTACGAATCTCCCATAGCTGATTAACTTCCTTATATCAATTTAACTTATCCAACAATTGCTGCGAACGTTTACATCATTTTGAATTATTCATGAATTGGATCAAAACGGATTGGATCAAAACGTTTGAGCCTCGTTATCTGTACATGTAAATAAACGTACTATTTCCACAACAAACGAAGTTATTATTTGTTTTTAAATCAAACACACGAAAACATACAATGACAGTGACACATATTCGGCGATATATTTTTTATCATTTTCTTAAGACCAAATTAATATTAGAAATTTTTACATCGCAAGCACGGAAACACACACACACACACACACACAAACACACACACACACACACACTCCCCATCATGTCAAACGTTCCCCGTAATACATTCGAATTCGTATTGGATAAATGAGGAAAGAAGCAAATGTCAAATTATCAGGATAAATTTATGCATACGAACATTACTGCAGACGAGGTGCCTCTAATGACGCTATAAACACGAAAGAGGAAAAGGAGGACGAGACTATATGTCTTGAGTCTTCAAAAGAATCCTCGGAGCAGTTGCAAATCCTCGGAGCAGTTGGGAATCCTTAAAGCACTTGGGAATCCTCGCAGCAGTTGACAATCCTCGGAGCAATTGGGAATCCTCGGAGCAGTTGAGAATCCTCGGAGCAGTTGAGAATCCTCGGAGCAGTTGGAAATCCTCAAAGCACTTGGGAATCCTCGGAGCAGTTGGGAAGTCTCAAAGCAGTTGGGAATCCTTAAAGCACTTGGGAATCCTCAGAGCAGTTGAGAATCCTCGGAGTACTTGGGAATCCTCGGAGCAGATGAAAATCCTCTGAGCAGTTGGGAATCCTCAAAGCACTTGGGAATCCTCGGAGCAGTTACGAAGTCTCGAAGCAGTTAGGAATCCTAGGAGCAGTTTGGAATCTTTGGAGCAGATGTTAATCCTCGGAGCAGTTGGGAATCCTCGGAGCAGTTGGGAATCCTCAAAGCACTTGGGAATCCTCGGCGCAATTGAAAATCCTCGGAGCAGTTGAGAATCCTCGGAGCAGTTGGGAATCATCAAAGCACTTGGGAATCCTCGGAGCAGTACGGAAGTCTTGAAGTAGTTAGTAATCCTAAGAGCAGTTTGGAATCTTCAGAGCAGATGGGAATCCTCGGAGCAGTTGGGAATCCACTGAGCAGTTGGGAATCCTTGGAGCAGATGAAGCCTCGGAGCAGTTGGGAATTCTCGGAGCAGTTAGGAAGTCTCGAAGCAGTTCGGAATCCTAGGAGCAGTTTGGAATCTTCGGAGCAGATGGGAATCCTCGGAGCAGCCGGGAATCCTCGGAGCAGTTGGGAATCCTCAAAGCACTTGGGAATCCTCGGAGCATATGAAAATCCTCGGAGCATATGAAAATCCTCGGAGCAGTTGGGAATCCTCTAAGCACTTGGGAATCCTCGGGGCAGTTGCTAAGTCTCGAATAAGTTAGTAATATTAAGAGCAGTTTGGAATCTTCGGAGCAGAAGGGAATCCTCGGAGCAGTTG
>NC_090753.1:59488389-59493389 GCF_036898095.1 Palaemon carinicauda
ATATAGCTTATCCTATTCTGTACAAATACTGAATGCTTCTGCATTTTGGAGTATGTACATTCTGATGCTTGCAGCCACTGCAAAGCACAACTGGAATCACAGTACAAATCTAAGCCATCAATGTCAATGGACTTCACACACGAAGGATCAGCCAGATCTCTATAAATCTCCATCAGGGTTTCTACCCCTAATGATATAGCATTCAACTCCAGTGCTGGAACGGACTTACCTTTCAACAACTTATTGATCAAGCGGTTCTTTGCCTGCAAAAAGCTAATCTCACCCGAGTCAATATCTTCAATGTATACCACAGTACCATAAAAATCACGACTTGCATCTGTGAATGCTTTCAGTCTAATTTTCCATTTCTTTGCCCAATGAACCTCTGGACTTTCACCGGCTGGGAACCATTCACCTGCCTGCAAATGTTCCTCCATTCCCTTTGGAGACTGGGGGATAGTACTTGATCCAAGCCAGCTCCTTTGAGCACTGAAGTCTATGCATATAAAGTCTACTTCTATTAAAGACAGGAATATTAAAACCAAAAACATCAAAGTTACTGGCAATAGTCTGCAAAACCTTACGTTTTGTATCAGCATCTGGGTTTAGCGAGAATTCCTTAGTATAAATTACATCATCAGCTCTATTCCATACAATACCAAAAAGGCTATTCTCAACCGGAGTATTGATTTCAAACTTTGCATCAATTTCAGCCTGAAGGGTAACATCATTTGTTACTAACTGTTGTATCTCAAACTTATATGGGTTGAAAATATACGGCAACTGTGAACAAGCCCACTTCAAATACTGAGAATCAGCAGAACCAACAGCTCCATTGTCCATATAAAATAGAGAGTACAACAATAACTTAAGGTTCCTCAGCTGTGGGTCTGGTTCATATTGGTGCACTAGTATATAATACAGAGCTAGCATGAGTAAAAATGGACTACAACGAAGACCAAAACTAAGTCTAACATTCTTGTAGGCTACAAGAGAGTAATCATTCTTCTGTACATTTTTTAACCAAAAAAACAGCAACCTAGCTTGATCATTATTGTTCAAGGACAACATGTTAAGAGCTTTCTTAAGATCATACGTTAATAACAACTTATCAAACCTCAAGTGTAAGAAGGCTGAAGACAGCTTCTGGTTAAGGTTAGGTCCTGGATCTATACACTGATTATGAGAGAAACCACACTTAACTTTGACAGTTTCTTTGATATTAGACAAAAACACAATACGGCACTTTGTGGTTTCTTTCTCAGGCCTAAAACAGCCATGTGTGGGAGAAATGAATAATTTGGATGCTCTGCCTTAAATGAATCTAGTCTGAATCTTCTCAATTATTCCATCTTTTAGCTGATCCCTAATTACCTGATCAACTAACTGCAAATGCCCATCCTTTTTCCGTAATTTCTTAAGATTTGCCTTTAGTATCAACCTTGAGAGATTTTCGTTAGTTGATAACCTATGAGCAATTTTGCTATTCCACAAGAGGGGAACTATAAGTCTTCCATCCTTTTCCCTTGAAAAATTACTCAACGCAAAAATTCACCCACTTCTGATTAGTCTCTGACATAATACTTTCAGCACTATTGCCGTCCAGATTAAAAAAGCGGCGGCATTCGTGTTCAAGCACTTCATCAGTAGCCTTGAGCAATTTAGATTCTACAATCTGACCTTTATCATCTAACACTGCTATGTTAATGCCTACCTCAAGTTCCTTGTAATGTAGGTCACACACTTCATCATCCAAAAGAGGGTCAATTTGTATTTTACATAAGAAAGAACAGGTAGTAATTTGGGAGCATGAGGAAAAATCAGTCCTGCTTGAACGTAGTGGATTAATTACTTCTAACCTCTCATTACAAATATTAGGCAGACCCAAAAATTTTATATTTTTGCTCAAATTTTCAAGGTTTCCCATTAGCAAAATACCATGCTGTGATTCAGTGTATACTGAAGGGGGGTTACAACCAAAGGCTACTCTTTACCCATTAAGGCGTAATGGGCATCAGATCCCAATAAAACCTGAACATTATCAATACTGTCACTGTCTTTACAAAGTTTCTTATCTGCCAATATGAATCCTTTATTCTCGAACGATTCCACTATCTTGCCTAACCCTGGAAGATTTAACCTTTATATTAATGCTAGGAACCACAAGTGCAGGAACATTTGAAATACAATTGCCGAACTTCATAGGAAGTTGAATAAGTCTGCTTTATGTATTTTTTAGAACCATTAAACCCATTAACAGTTAATTTTACACTAGGTTCAAGAACAGGCAAACTACACTTATTAAGCAAGCTCTCTGTAACAAAGGAACTCTGAGAACAGCTATCCTTAAGACCTCTAAAAATACCATCCACTCCAGGGACAGTAAATGAAAAGGAAGGGAGTACTGTCTTATTGACAATACTGGGAAGAACTGCAATACTACTATTCACTTCATTAATGGAAGCTTCCCTCTTAACATCACCTTTACCCGAATGTATTGGAGTACCTTCTTTATGCTTTCCTTCAGGGGGCGAAAGCTTAACTTCAGAAGACTTTGAGCACAGACAGTGAAAATGAAGCCCCGAACATTTCACGCACTTTTGACGAAATTCAAATCTACATTGCCTACTCATATGGTTAAGATTCCCACATCGAAAACATCCTTTCAGTATTTTCAAACGCTGAAGCTTTGCTTCTGGAGTGTCATAACGTTTGCATTTAAATATAGAATGATTATTTTCACCTTCTACACAAAGTGTACAATAAAACCTCCTAACCTCAGGCAATGTCTTAATAGCTAAACTAGTAGTTTTCTGTCTAACACTAGATTGAAGAGTACGTAAAGAAACTTCACTTTTCAAGCAATTCTCATACCTCTCACAGGCCAATAAAAAAATTGTCCATTATCTCCTGAACAGAAGGATAGTCTTTGTAGTAATCTGAACCAATTCCCTCTTAAACTTGTCATTAAGTCCATTCCACATGAAATATTGAATAAAATCATCAGGAGTCATTTTAAGAGTCTTCACAGACTCAACAACTGTTCTTAAAATGGAAATAAACTTAAAAGGGTCATCAGATTCCCCCAATCTTAAACTCGTCAATGTTTTTATAGTAGAAGTTTTACGAACTACTTCCGAGGCAAAGGCTAACTTAAGCAAGTCTTTGGCGTCCGTGTAAGTCTGTTTGTCAGCTTCCAACGAATTCAACAAAACTTTAGCCCTTCCCTCTACCTGCTGTCTCAAAAGAAGTAACAAATCTCTGTCTGGGTAACTAAATGATTGGGTAGTGCTTTCAAACTCTGATATGAACCTAATGAAATCCTCCCCATCCGTACTATTGAACTTTGGTAATGGAGCTGTGGGCTGTTTAAGAAGACTTTTAGCAACCTCAACAGTTCCAGGTGCAGATGCCACCTCTAGGTGAGGAATACAATATTCTATCCTATCAAAATATTCAATACAGGTTGCAATCTCTGACTCCCTAGCATCCTCACTGAACTCCACATCCGAAATTCTAAGGGAAAATATTTCATCATTCAGATCAATAAGTAGTCTTTTATGACTTAGCAGTACACTTCTTTCAGAAATTTTTTGCCCAGCACTGAGAGTCGAAATGGACTCTATACGATTATAAATATCCGTAATCTTCTTCCTGATTACCTTGCGTTTTGAGATTAATGTTTTAAGATCAGACATCGTGAAGGAATAAATACAAAAAAATATTAAATTCTTAGTCTTTTAAATGCGATAGCAACTTAACACTTACCACCACCCTCTAAATAAAAGAGCTTAATAGACAATAACAACTTCCAAATGGAAAAACAAGTTGAATAAGCAAATATATAAAATAGTTCACATAGACACCGCGGATAATGCTTCAACGAGGGAAAAATCTCAATTCTAAAATAAACCGTACCGAAAAAATTGGAAAATAAAGCGAACACGTCTCTCCCCCTCCCCCCATTCCGACTTTACCGAGCACTAAGTGAGCTAACGACCAACCTCCACATACACCACCTGACGTGCCCCACGTTGGGCGCCATATACAGAAAACGAAATCGATAACACAACATATATATTTTAAGGTGGTGAAACATGGAGGTAAAAATAAAATACAAAACTCAATTCAGTATTTTAATAAAAAAGTATAAAGTACGAACAATCCTATTGAATTAACAATATCCTCTTTAGTTTCAATGACCTTTCTGTTATCGGCTATCGACTCTGCATCATAACCTGTAAAGTTTAGACAATTACATTATAAACAAAAATTACCACTGAAGGCACAAACGTTAATATGAAACTATATCGCTTAATCTACGGGCAATACATAAAAATTCTTAATTACCAATCGAGGATAAATTGGTCAGGTTACAATTACCGGTCGTTACTGTACCCAGGTAAGCCTACCACACCTACAATGAACAAGAAGGAAAGGGAACTAATTACAGGTAGACCAACAATGTCAAATATTCTCAAATAAATAATATCGACATATAATATCAGTAACTAATTAGTAACCTACCAGCGGAAAACAACACCATCCGTATAATGGGCTAAGACTGATCGATACAATCCAACTGTAACACTAGCACTCGCAGAACTGTACGAGAAAAAATAAAGTAACAAAACTATTACGGATGCATAATACATGGAAAGTTTTACGTAACTTGTCCTTACAGAGTTATTTTATTGTTATTTTAGGTCACGTCAGGACTTCTGAAACCTCAACTAAAAGACACTAATGGCCTTACCTTAGCTAAAGGGCGAAGCATGTATGGCTTAAGTGAAGGATTTTATATCAATCATGCGCTCCGTGCAAGATGCAAAGTCCAGAGATGGGGGAGGAGAGAGAGCGAGCCTGTATTTAGCAAAGAGCCATTTTCAAAATGAAAGCACAAACGTCGACAGGATCCATTTGTAGTAAATGTCTTCCACTCAACAAGTCTGTTTAGCGCTCTTCATAGCAGCTCAGTACCCACGGTGTCCAAAAGTGAA
>NC_090753.1:59495889-59505889 GCF_036898095.1 Palaemon carinicauda
ATGGACAGATCTTTACAACGAAAGGTCTTTCAAAGGACAGGTCTTTGCATGGACAGGTCTTTGCAAGGACAGGTCTTTGCAAGGATACGTCTTTGTAATGAAAGGTGTTTGAAACGACAGGTCTTTGCTAGGACAGGTCTTTGCAATGACATGTCTTTGCAAGGACAGGTCTTTGCATGGACAGGTCTTTGCAATGAAAGGTCTTTGAAACGACAGGTCTTTGCAGGGACAGGTCTCTGCAAGGACAGGTCTTTGCAATGAAAAGTCTTTGAAATGACAGGTCCTTGCAAGAATAAGTCTTTGTAAGGACAGGTCTTTGCAACGTCAAGTCTTTGCAGGGACATGTCTTTGCAATGTCAGCTCTTTGCAAGGAGAGGTCTTTGCAATGAAAGGTCTTTGAAACGAAAGATCTTAGATAGGACAGGTCTTTGCAAGGACAGTTCTTTGCAAGGACAGTTCTTTGCAATGAAAGGTCTTTGCAAGGACAGGTCGTTACGATGAAAGGTTTCTGCAAGGACAGGTCTTTGAAAGGACAGGTCTTTACGATGAAAGGTCTCTGCAAAGGACAGGTCTTTGCAAGGACTGATCTTTACAATGAAAGGTCTTTGCAAGGACTGATCTTTACAATGAAAGGTCTTTGCATGGACAGGTCTTTGCAATGACATGGCTTTGCAAGGACAGGTCTTTGCAATGAAACCAGGCCTCGACAGAAACTGAAAAAGATCATAAAAAGTTAGAATTTTACAAAATATTTTTTTTTAGATATGAGAAATAATTCCAGTTTCTCTAAAAAATTTCAATATTAACTAAATAATTTTAAAATTTCACATTAGCTTTTCTTTTTAACTGGCAAATGGTACTGCATCAACCAAAAATATTATTATTGTTATTATTATTATTATTATTATTATTATTATTATTATTATTATTATTATTATTATTATTATTATTATTATTATTATTATTATTATCACTTGCTAAGCTACAACCCTAGTTGAAAATTTATGTGTTTTGAGACAAAAAGAGGACTTTGCATAGAATAATTTTCGATAAGACACAAGAAAACATGAGTACGCAAAGTAAGGAATAACATTACCAGCGAATGGAAACACTAATTGATAACAGACCATTCTATACTCGTCAAGAGAGAGAGAGAGAGAGAGAGAGAGAGAGAGAGAGAGAGAGAGAGAGAGAGAGAGAGAGAGAGAGAGAGAGAGAGAGTCTTTAATTTTGAATATTGTGAGTCTTGATGTTATTTACGCTTTTCTAGTGTGTACATGAGAGAGAGAGAGAGAGAGAGAGAGAGAGAGAGAGAGAGAGAGAGAGAGAGAGAGAGAGAGAGAGAGAGAGAGAGAGAGAGAGAGAGAGAGAGAGAGAGAGAGAGAGAGAGAGAGAGAGAGAGAGAGTAGGGATAAAATAGATAGAACCTCATTAGTTCATCCTGTATTCATCATATTGTCATAAAAATTATCCTTTGTAGACTTTACCCGATGAAAAAAAAGTTCCAATTTAAAGCCATCTGAATCAATATGAATTTTAATATATCATAGAATCTTTCTTTTTACCCTAATTAAGTCAATAATTGGCGAATATTGCACACAAACTTACATATTTATACATACTGACCTAATCATGTTCATTTGTATATGTATATAGATGTATATAACTGCTACATATGTATACATACAGATATACTTACTTGTATATGTATATTCATTCCAGCGGAAGGTCATGATATAATTTGATATTACAATGTTACGTCAAATCGCAAATCAACAATTAATCATTTATCACTTGAGGGAACAACCGACCTTATTTCACGAGAGTGAAATCACTCATCAAAATAAAACTAATTTATTATCAATATCTTATACACGCATACACACACACACACACACACACACATATATATATATATATATATATATATATATATATATATATATATATATATGTTTTCTACATATACATATATAGACACACATCTCTCTCTCTCTCTCTCTCTCTCTCTCTCTCTCTCTCTCTCTCTCTCTCTCTCTCTCTCTATATATATATATATATATATATATATATATATATATATATATATATATATATATATATATATATATATACATATATATATATATGTATATATATATATATATATATGTTTTATATGTATATATATATATATATATATATATATATATATATGTATATATATATATATATATATATATATATATATATATATATATATATATATATATATATATATATAGAGAGAGAGAGAGAGAGAGAGAGAGAGAGAGAGAGAGAGAGAGAGAGAGAGAGAGAGAGAGAGAGAGAGAGAGAGAGAGAGAGATTATAAAAAGAATACATTATATTATCATGCCTAGCAAAAAAAAAAAAAAAAAAAAAAAAAAAACTTACTGTGAAATTTTAGCCCAAGCTGAATCATATTTTTTTTCTTTTTATTTGGAAGATTCGCGACCAACTTACCACCGAGAAAGAGAGACTATTATATTTAGAAGGGCAGAGTGTGCCTTAGACGGAGACCAAGAATAACCCAGTGGGAGGTTTTATATTTCTAAATAAAGAAAATATATTTCTTGTTCGTGTCGTCTGCGAATTTCTATAATCGTGTTCATGGTGGTCTTTGAATTAAGAAATAGAGTATTTTTAAGCTGTTACTGTGAAAGTTGTTTTAGACGGTAAAAAAACTTAATGATTTTGGAATGAAAAGAGTCTCTGAGTGGGAAGAATATATGGGTAAGAGGTCATTCCATTACGAAAGGATAATTAGATAATAAGTTCCGTTGATCCCTGCAACCTCACCATCCTTGTGAGCTGAAGATGGCAGGTTTGGGGGAGCCTATAGGTCTATCTGCTGAGTCATCAGCAACCATTGCCTGGCCCTCCCTGGTCACAGCTTGGGTGGAGAGGGGGCTTGGGCGCTGGTCATATGGTATATATGGTCAGTCTCTAGGGCATTGTCCTGCTTGATAGGGCAATGCCACTGTCCCTTGCCTCCGCCATTCATGAGTGGCCTTTAAACCTTTAGACATTTAATAAAACTCGTCACCCAAACTTGATTCTAAAATTTTTAGAATGGTAAGAGGCGGTGAGTGGAAAAAAAACGAGTATATAGGTAACAATTCTTTTATAAAGACAAAAAATCTAATAATTACGATTAGGAAAATATTTGAATTAAAGGAATTCGTAACTTAAACTTGGTGATTTTAGGAATTAAAGAGGAGATGAATATATGCATAACAAGAGCAATCAAAGATATCAGACCTCCATCAATGAAGTGTGTCAACACTTATGTAAAGTCTACGGACATTGCCTCCCAGTTTTCATTCGCTGACGGTACAGCAGATGGTGAAAAGTGCAACGAAGATCCAGAATCGTACGTGATCTTGATCCGTAACATCTCCAAATTTTCATGGTTTCTTCCGATGCATAATATCTATCCATAGTTAGAATTTGGTGAAAATTCAATTTGTTTTGACGTCTTCTTCAAAACTGTAAAAAAGTGAATCCGGATCTAGACTCCGGATCCGGTACCGGATCATCTCCAAAATGAAATGGGGTCGTCCATGACCTGAGATCTATCTGTGGTGAAAATTGATCCTGTCCACAGACACACAGACAAAAAAAGATATTAAATATATAAATAAATAGACTCGATATTATAACCTCCTTGACGGAGGTAATAAGGTCGTTCCGTTATGAAAAAATAAATGAATAAAAAAATTACGTCAACATAATCTAAAACAAATATTACTGTAGCTTGATGATTCTAGAATTTTTTAAATGAAAAGAGACGCTACTATTATGAAAATAACATTAAATAAGTACGTCTACATAATCTAAAAATTACGGAATTGCAAATATTTGAATAATTGAAGGAATTTATTACTAAATACGCTTATGGAAATTCGCACTATTTATTTTCAAATCTGCAAATAATAGCACGTCAGAACAAACCATCTTCACTAATTCTAAAAAATAAAATTTTGGCAATGTATCAATGAGGACCAAAATATTTTTCATCCTAAGAACAAATGCAAATCGTTTGCATGCTGAACCTCTAGAGATTGGAAGGTTCTTTTATATAATTTTCGATTAGTAAAAAAATATATTTTTGGTAAATTCCACTATGAAGATATTTTTCAAAATGGGTTAAAAAAAAAAACTTTTCATTTTTGGTTTATTAAAACTAGTTGAAATACAGAAACCGACGCATTCTATTTTTCCATGTGAAAATTAAAAAAATATAAATATGTAATTCCCGTGAGAATCAGCTTTCATGTTATTTGCATCCGATATTTGGCTGAAAACAAATATATTTTTGCTCTTCATTCCGATATTTCCAAAATTGTATCTCATAGCCTGGAGGAAAGAGGTTCCAGAGTACTGTTGTGGTGTTAGGGATAGTTTAAAGGTCGCTCTAGAATGGCAGAGGCAAGGGACAGTGACACTGCCCCAGTAAGCGGGACAATGCCTTAGAGACTGACCACATGTGCATATAATCAGAGCTCAAGCCTCCTCACAATCCAAGCTAGGACCAGGAAGAGCCAGACGATGGCTGCTGATGCCTCAAAGGGTAGAGCTATAGGCTCCCCCAAACCCCCCATCCTTAGCCCACACGGATGGTGAGGTTGCAGAGACTTAAAGAAACTATATAGCTTGAATAGCACTTGAACCCCTGTCCACAGAGCGTCAGACAGGAACGCTTCCAATAAGCCACCATATTAAAGATAGTATATATGTTAATTAATGATGGACAGCAAATATAACTTTAGACGAAAGTGAACCATCGGATGAAAGCAGGATAGAGCAGCTGGAAAAACTGGAAAATACCCTCTGGAAAATATCCTCTGGAGTTTTTTGTGACAGGAGTCCTTTCAAGACTAGAAGGAAAATTCCTCACAGCGAAGGTAAGACCAGCTACTACGCTTTATTGTACAGAAACAATGAGTTTGACAAAGATGGAAGAAAAGAAAAAAGGACATAACAGAGATGAGAATGATGAAATGGATGTTCGACACTCTGAAGAGTAACGAAGAAGTTTTATGGGAAGATGACATAAGTTGGACACATACTAAAGGAAGGTGCGCCATATTGGAAGGTAAGTCACGAAGAAGAAGAAGAAGAAGAAGAAGAAGAAGAAGAAGAAGAAGAAGAAGAAGAAAAAACCGGTGGATAGTATATAGAGGACTAATCTATTAAGCAAAATCATACGACGGAAGTAGATGGAAGAGGCAATACCGTAAAAAAATGGGACTGAGCTGAGAATATATATATATATATATATATATATATATATATATATATATATATATATATATATATATATATATATATATAGATATATATATATATATATATATATATATATATATATATATATGCCAATAATATGTATATATATATATATATATATATATATATATATATATATATATATATATATATATATATATATATATATATATATATATTATACACATATTTGCATACATATATGTAAACCAACACACTTTTTTTTTTTTAATCTTCAGTTCTTCGAAAATGAAGCTCGGAAAATTCATCATAAAAGTATTCTATATTTAGTTGTTTGAAGTGATGCTTTTCCTTAAGGTTTCCTGTTTTATTTCAGCATTCCACGAAGTACCTTTTTTCTTGTAATAGTTTTGTAGGGAAAGTTTATGATGCAACACACACATACTATATATATATATATATATATATATATATATATATATATATATATATATATATATATATATATATATATAGTTGAAGTTAAATATACATATGAATGTACATTTTATGAATATTTATACATGAATATGTACACATACACATACTACATATACATACAGCTAATGGGAATAAGTTTACGATACAATACACAGACATACATATCTATAAATATACGTTTGTATATATATATATATATATATATATATATATATATATATATATATATATATATATATACATATATACTGTATATAATATATATATATATATATATATATATATATATATATATATATATATATATATATATATGTCTATTTGTATAAATGCCTATATATACAGTATATATATATATATATATATATATATATATATATATATATATATATATATATATATATATATGTGTGTGTGTGTGTGTGTGTGTGTGTAATATATATACATATATATCATGTGTACATATATAAGACCCAAATCTCATTCAATGGCTCCTATACGCGCGCATACTCTCTCTCTCTCTCTCTCTCTCTCTCTCTCTCTCTCTCTCTCTCTCTCTCTCTCTCTCAAAACTCACCCCATATAAAAAAAACAACATGCATCCATAAAACCATCGACTGTCACTTCTAAAAGTCACCCACCTTTATATCCCTCCGAGACAGGGCGTTGCGTTGAACCCCAACAGCAGTGGGATCACAATCCTGAAGGAAGCGACCCTGGCCATCCACCATGTCACTAGAGACCATTCGGGAGACTACCACTGCAAGGCCTCTAACGTCCAGGGAGATTCCAGCAGCAAGAATATCTCCGTTCACGTTAGATGTGAGTTTTTATATTGGTTAAGTCGATGTTAAAGATTGATTTAATTATATGGCCGTTATTGGGAAGTGGTTAAAAATATTGCGATTGTAAGGGACAATTTAGGCCAGTGTTTGACATTGACACATTTTATTCATTTGTGAAGTATATTAAATACTTTCCTAACAATGGGGTTAACGTAACACGGTGAAAGGGATCAGCAAAACTGTATTAGTCAAGGCCGCCCATACTAGGTTGGTTTGCTGTCAGCGATCATACGAAAATCTCCCAGCATTACCATTTAACAGTGGTGATGAAAATGACCAAGCCCCAGACATGAATAAGGACGTGTCTTAGGCTTTGTCCTATAGTGAACTCCAAACGTTTGCAAATGGCTATACCCCAGACATAAATAAGGACATGTCTGAGGCCTTTGTCCTATAGTAAACTAGAAGCGTTTGCAAATGACCAAACACCAGACATGAATAAAGACATGTCTGAGGCCTTTGTCCTATAGCAAACTAGAAACGTTTGCAAATGACCAAACCCCAGACATTAATAAGGACATGTCTGAGGCCTTTGTCCTATGGTGAACTAGAAACGGTTGCAATTATCTAAAACACCGACATTAATACCAGTAAGGATTTGTCTTAGGCCTTTGTCCTAGAGTGAACTACAAACGGTTGCAAATGGCCAAACCCCAGACATAAATAAGGACATGTCTTAGGCCTTTGTCCTATAGCGAACTACAAACGGTTACAAATGACCAAACACCAGACATGAATAAGGACATGTCTGAGGCCTTTGTCCTAGAGTGAACTAGAAACGTATGCAAATGACCAAACACCAGACATGAATAAGGACATGTGTTAGGTCTTTGTCCTAAAGTAAATTTCTCGTTAGTTTCTTTGATCGCTGTAACCTCAACATCCTTGTGAGCTAAAGATGGGAGGGGGGTTGGGGGAGCCTATAGGACTATCTGCTGAGTTATCAGCAGCCATAGCCTGGCCCTCATTGGTCCTAGCTTGGGTGGAGAGGGGCTTCGTGGCTGATCATATGTATTAGTCAGTCTCTAGGGCATTGCCCTGCTTCATAGGGCAGTGTTACTGTCCACTAACTCTGCCATTCAATAACGACCTTCATCATTTAAAGGTTGCCGATTCATTTAATACGAAATATTTTAGCCAATAATTATGTTTCAGTTAAGAAATAGTGAACTTTGGACTTGATCCTTTGTTTGAATATTCGTTGAAAACTGTATATCCTGATCTATTTTTTTCATTTCTATTTATTTTTTCCATTACATTTTTCCTTTTTGCCTTTATCTTTTCGCATTTTTTCCTTTCCATCTTCCATCTATTCTTTTCATTTCCTCTTTGACAATCTTTCTGATTGACATTTTATACTCTCCCAATTTTTCTCCATTTTTTCTTTCTCCCTTTTTCCAGTGTTTTCCTTTGTCTTATTCTACAAATTTTCTCATTTCCTTTCACTCTTTCCAATTTCTACCCAATTCTTCTTTACTTCTCTCTAACATTTTTCGCTCCTTTTCCCTTTTTCTGTTGCCCATTTCCCGTTTTTTAAGACTAATGTTTTTCGGCCTTTGAAAAAAAAAGCCTTTGTGCACCTCGACATTTCTTTAACGCTTAAACCTTGTCTCCTAATTATTTGTTGTTGTTGTTGTTGTTCTACTCTTTCATTTTGCTTTTCTTTTTCTTCTTCTTCTTTTCCTTTTCTTTTCTTCTTCTTCTTCTAAAATGAAAATAACTAGGCTGTTTATTAAGTACTTGTTAAGTGTTTTCCAGGTATTCATTAAATCTTACTCATTTCCTCTTCAGTAGGAGGTTTAAGGTTTAAAGGACTCTCATGGATGGCAGAAGCAAGGGACAGTGACACTGCCCTATCAAGCAGGACAACGCCCTAAAGACTGACCATATATACACATGATCAGCGACCAAGCCCTTCCCTCTATCCACCCAGGCTAGGAACAGAGAGGGCCAGGTAATGGCTACTGATGACTCAGGAGATAGACCTATAGGCTGCTCCAAACTCCCCTTCCTTAGCTCACAAGGATGGTGAGGTTGCAGCGACCAAAGGAACTAACAAGTTTGAACAGGACCCGAACCCCAGTCTGAAGTTCACCAGTCAGAGACGTGTTGATGTCTTCTCCAGACCCCCCATCCTTAGCTCACAAGGATGGTGAGGTTGCAGCGACCAAAGGAACTAACGAGTTTGAACGAGACTCGAACACCAGTCTGGAGTTCACCAGTCAGAGACGTGTTGATGTCTTCTCCAGACCCCCCTTCCTTAGCTCACACACACACACACACACACACATATATATATATATACATATATATATATAGATATATATATATATATATATATATATATATATACATATATATATATATATATATATATATATATATATATATATATATGTATATATATATATATATATATATATATATATATATATATATAGATAGATAGATATAGATATACAAACTGTGTATATATATATATATATATATATATATATATAGATAGATAGATAGATAGATATACATACTGTATATATATATATATATATATATATATATATATATATATATATATTATATACATATATATGTATATATACATATACACAGTATGTTTATCTATATATATATATATATATATAAATATATATAAATATATATATTTATATATATATATATATATATATATATATATATATATATATATATATATATATATATATATATATACACATACATACATACATACATAAGAATCTTTAACATCAAGTCGTTGCTCTAACCTAAGGCGACACAAGAGATGAACATCAAAGGTTAAAGGCAAATTCATCTTCAACATTAATCACTTCAGATATCTGTGCAGAAGTCTCTGATGTATCACCTTCCTCATACCTCCAACATCCTTTGAATGATGCAATCTTTTCACTAACCAGAAGCAATCTATTCATTCTACATGGCAGAACAACTTCAAAATGCACTGATTCATCTTTTTCACTTCTGTTAACCATTCTAACAATTGTTTGGTATATTATTATTATCATTATTATTATTATTATTATTATTATCTATTATCATTATTATTATCATTATTATTACTTTCTAAGCTACAACCCTAGTTGTAAAAGCAGTATGCTATAAGCCCAGGGGCTACAACAGGGGAAATAGCCCAGTGAGGAAAGGAAACAAGGGAAAAAATACTTTAAGAACAGTAACAACATTAAAATAAATATTTCCTATATAAACTATAAAAACTTTACCAAACCAAAAGGAAGAGTAATAAGATAGAATAGTGTGCCCGAGTGTACCCTGAAGCAAGAGAACTCCAATTTTCTTAACAAATCAATTATTCTCATCTCAATGAATAGTATATCAGTGATTTTTCTCTACTTCTCTCGCATTCA
>NC_090753.1:59508389-59543389 GCF_036898095.1 Palaemon carinicauda
TATATACACTTACATACAGAAGAACACATAGATGCACACACAATCATGCGTATATATCCATACATGGAGATGCACACGCACAAACGCAAGAAATACACATGGGTAAACATCCACACAGAGAAGGGCCTAAACATCAGCACACATAAAACCCTGAACAAACACATGCTCTATACCCAACTTCAAACAAGCTCATGATCCATATAATCCCTGAACAAACATATTGTATGTTCTGTACCCAACCCTGAACAAGCTCATGCTCCGTAACTAACCATCAACAAGCATATGATTCATACCCATAACCTGAACAAACACATGGTCCATACCCATCCTCAAACAAGCATATGCTCTGCACCCAATTCTGAACAAGCACATGCTCCGTAACCAACCCTAAACAAGCATATGCTCCATACCCAAAACCTGAACAAACACATAGTCCATACCCATCCTCGAACAAGCATATGCTCCACACTCAACCTTGAACAAGCACATACTCCGTAACCATTCTTGAACAAGCATATGCTCCGCACCCAACCCTGAACAAGCTCATGCTCCGTAACTAACCATCTACAAGCATATGATTCATACCCAAAACCTGAACAAACACATGGTCCATACCCATCCTCAAACAAGCATATGCTCTGCACCCAATCCTGAAAAAGCATATGCTCCGTAACCAACCCTAAACAAGCATATGCTCCATACCCAAAACCTGAACAAACACATAGTCCATACCCATCCTCGAACAAGCATATGCTCCACACTCAACCTTGAACAAGCACATGCTCCGTAACCATTCTTGAACAAGCATATGCTCCACACCCAACCTTGAAAAAGCACATGCTACGAAATCAACCCTGAATAAGCATATGCTCCATACCCAAAACATGAACAAACACATGGTCCATACCCATCCTCGAACAAGCATATGCTCCACACCCAACCCTGAAAAAGCACATGCTACGAAATCAACCCTGAATAAGCATATGTTCCATACCAAAACTTGAACAAACACAAAGGCCATACCTATCCTAAAACAAGCATATGTTCAGCACCCAACCCTGAACAAGCATATGCCCCCGTAACCAACCCTGAACAAGCATATGCTCCATACCCAAAACATGAACAAACACATGGTCAACACCCATCCTCAAACAAGCATATGTTCAGCACCCAACCCTGAACAAGCATATGCTCCGTAACCAACCCTGAACAAGCATATGCTCCATACCCAAAACATGAACAAACACATGGTCAACACCCATCCTCAAACAAGCATATGCTCTGCACCCAATCCTGAACAAGCACCTGCTCCGTAACCAACCCTGAACAATCATATGCTCCATACCCAAAACCTGAACAAACACATGATCCATACCCATCCTCAAACAAGCATATGCTCCACACCCAACCCTGAAAAAGCAAATGCTCCGAAATCAACCAAAATAAGCATATACTCCATACCCAAACCCTGAACAAACACAAGGTTCCTACCTATCTTCGAACGAACATATGCTCCGCACCTAACCCCGAACATGTATATGCTCCGTAACCAACACTGGACAAGCATATGTTCCATACCCAAAACATGAACAAACACATGGTCCATACCCATCCTCGAACAAGCATATGCTCCGCACCCAACCCTGAACAAGCACATGCTCCGCAACTAACCCTGAACAAGCATATGCTCCATATCCGAAACCTGAACAAACACGAGGTCCATACTCATCCTCGCACAAGCATATGCTCCGCACCAAACCCTGAACAAGCACATGCTCCATAATCAACCCTAAACCACCATATGCTCCATATCCAAAACCTGAACAAACATAAGGTCCATAACCCTCTTTGAACAAGCATACGCTCTGTACCCAACCCTGAACAAGAACATGCTTTGTACCCAATGTCGAACTAGCTCATGCTCCTTACTAAACCCTTAACACACACAGGCTGCTCCGTACCCAATCTTGAACAAGCTCATGCTCCTTACTAAACCCTTAACACACACAGGCTGCTCCGTACCCAATCTTGAACAAGCACATGCTCTGTACCAACCCCGAACAAACACATGCTCCGTACCAACCCTGAACAAGCACATGCTCTGTACCCAACCTCGATATTATTCTTTCTCTTTTAATAAAAGTCATTAAAAACTAGGTTTTTCTAGAAGATATTTGCTTGGAGTTTCATTCGGCTCGATATTATTCATTATTTAATGAAAACAATAAGCAAGCTGATTTAATATAGTAATTATACTTATGGCTAGTGTACTTATCCCGTCAAAAATGACGACTAAATAGTTCTGGACACATACGGCCACGTACAGATTCAATTCTTCCCACCCCTCCCTATTTCCTAACTACAACCTCTCGGGGAATCCACCCCCCCCCCTCTCTCACCAGGGTATGCCTAATCCCTCTCCCCCTTATCCAAGAGACCGAGGAGTCATACGTTTGTCAATGACACTCAGTGTAACAGGAAAATAAATACCAAAATAAATATGCATGTGTGTGCATGCTTACGTGCACACGCGTGTGTGTGTTTGTGTGTGTACCCAGATACTTTCTCTTTATTGTAAAGAGGAGATAAGATCGACACATTCTCCGGATCTTCCTACGATGACGTCATCAAACACATCTCATGAAGTACCAAATTCAAACAACTTTGAAATGACTTTAAAACTGATTAAATCACATCCACAAAGGATTGACACCAAAAAGGACTTTGCCGAATGCCAAATGAAAACGAATCCTGAAATGGAAGGAAAACAACGACACAAAGAAAGAAAGGACTTTTCGTCGAAGTCCGAAGTCCAATATCGAAGTCCTTCGAAGCATTTTCAGGAAATCCCATTTCAGATTTTAGACTCAAATTTCAGATTCCATTTTTCCACGAAGAATCATTTTCACAGATATGACATTTCTTCCTTTATAATTTTCGAATAATGATAATGAAAAAAAAGGAATAAAAATCATTGAAAGGTTTTAATCTTAATTAATATGGCTTCGTCTAAGTTTTGATTAAAATATTTCCAATATTTTTTAAGTAGTTATAAATGACTTCTCTCTCTCTCTCTCTCTCTCTCTCTCTCTCTCTCTCTCTCTCTCTCTCTCTCTCTCTCGTCTTAGATTTGGATTGTATTGGAGTCATATATTCCTACCGTTTGTCCCACCACAGGGGCATGGGAGGCCATTCAGCATTAGAAGGCTAAAAGTGGATGCAGATATCCAACTTAGATTCTCAAGTGATGCCTACAATTAACAACGTGAGGACCACTGACGGCAAATCCTCTTGACAGATCTTCACCATTTTGATCCAATAAAATCTCAGAGATCAATTCCTTTCGAAAGCTCGTGGCGATGATGACAAGTACAGTTGGCTTCATTAATTCCGGTACATTCACGGGAAGCCAACGAGACGAATGACAGCTGTACAATTTAGCAAGAGAGAAACTTGGCAACGCTGCAAGCTGAAAACATATTGCCTAAACTTGTAAACACGAGATCAAAAGCTTTTTATCAATTTTATAAAGTTCTGTTGAGAAAATAACAATATTTCTGTATTCATCACTTCATTAAATTAATAAGAATTCTTTTGGTCAAGTGTTTATAAGCTCAGCGTCTCTGTTTTATAGGCAGTGTTGCCAACAGTTTATCTTTTGTCAAAAACAGTGTTACCTGAAACACTGAACAACTGTCAGACGTCTCCTTAATTTCCCGTGAAGTGCTAACGAATTATCTTTGCACAAAATCCTTAGAATATTTCAAAATGAATGTGAATACATTTACAATTTCTGCCAACAAAATATTAAAAAAAAAAACCGCTTATCACACTCTAAAAGGTATCATCCCCTCAAAATGGAAAAAAATAAATTTATGATTTCTGCAAAAAAATATTTTTGTGTATTAAAAAAAAAAAAAAAACTTAAATTGAAGAAATCCGACACAAATTCTCCAGTGACTTCCCAATGTCGTGAAAGTGTCCCTCACCAAGATCCAGTGATCCATTAAAGCCTCTGTCAATTCTTGAGCATCGAAATATCGATCGCAATGTATTCAAAGAATTACATCAACTGTCAACATTCAACAGTCATCATTGTTGTCTCTTTCCTACCTCGAGTCCCAGTTAGTTAGTTAGTTGCCTCATTCAAAGAACAAAGTTCTACCTTTCCTTTCCACAGTTTTACGCTTTTTTATTATTTCCGAAAATTTGTGATTAGCCTTCTGAAATCTATGACAGATTGTTCATTTGTAAAGTAGCCGTTACCCTACGCGGGCGCGCACATGCACATGCACTCTCTCTCTCTCTCTCTCTCTCTCTCTCTCTCTCTCTCTCTCTCTCTCTCTCTCTCTCTTTATATATATATATATATATATATATATATATATATATATATATATATATATATATATATATATATATATATATGTGTGTGTGTGTGTGTGTGTGTGTGTGTGTGTGTTTGCGTTTATATACAAGTGAACGTATGTATAAATCACGGTATAAACAAACATACAAGGTGGGCCAAAAGTAAGGTTACAGTTACTTCACAATAAACGATTTAAATATAAATTATAAGAAATAAAACTGAAACCTCATCCTATGCTACTTACTCATGTCTTAAAAACATTATACATTTCGTTATAAATATAAACGCAAACGTTATGTCTAGATGTCTACTAAATATATAATGTCTAAGTGATCACTGCAACCCTACTTTGTCAAAAAATTCTACTTGTTACTTTCACTAGATGACCTTAAATACAACTTCGATGTAATAAAAGTTATTTTAATATTTTCTTTATATTAATCATTTTCAAACCATCAACGGAACTCCGAATATCAATATGCTATTATCATCAAACGTTGTATCATTTATATCATTAAATTATGCCACGAATACAATTCATGTAATCATATACATTCCCTCTCTTATAATGACTTGTTGATAAATACACAGTCATCCTTTATAAGCAATTTTCTTTAGATATACTGTATATCCAATTTCTTAAGAACGTATTCATTTTGCAAAATACATCTATTAGCAAATGCCATTCCTTATTAACGTATTTATTACCGGTATGCAAAGTACATCCTTCTGTAAAAAAGTAATTCTTCCGCCCTCCATTATCAGCTTCGTTCATCTCGCATGTAACCCTGCGCCCCCCCCCCCCCACCCTCGGGGCCATTATTCACTGCACGTTTTGACACTGAGCTCTCTTTACGACCTGTCCTTAGAGCAGCAACCTTTTATTTGTTGCTCTTCGGCAATGAAATCCCACATTCCCGGATGTAGCAACCATCGCCAGCAATGACATCAGCTCCAATTGGTTGCTGAATGGCAAAGCTGTGTCTCCTGATGTGTTTATTTTAGTCAAAAACCATTGGTTTTGCAAAATTATTATCTTATTATTACTTGCTACCATAGATGGAAAAGTAGGATGTTATAAGCCCAGGGGCACCAACAAGGAAGTAGCCCAGTGAGGAAAGGAAACAAGGAAAAATAAAATGTTTTAAGAACAGTAACATTAAAATAAATATCTCCTTTATAAACAATATAAAGTTTAACAAAACAAGAGGAAGAGAAATAAGATAGAATAGTTTGCCCGAGTGTACACTCAAGCAAGAGAACTCTAACCAAAGACAGTGGAAGACCATGGTAAAGAGGCTATAGCACTACTCATGACTAGAGAACAATGGATTGATTTTGAAGTGTCCTTCTCCTAGAACAGCTGCTTACCATACCTAAAGAGTCTCCTCTACCCTTAGGAGGGGGAAAGTGGCCACTGAACAAGAAGAATTGTTTGGTAATCTCAGTGCTGTCAGGTGTATAAGGACAGAGAAGAATATGTAAACAATAGGCCAGACTATTCGGTGTGTGTGTGTAGGCAAAGGGAAAATGAACCGTAACCAGAGAGAGAGAGAGAGAGAGAGAGAGAGAGAGACGGGGGGGGGGCACAAAGCTGGGGTTCCTCTTTTTTTCTTGAAGGATTAAAAATCCATTTTAAGAGATTTACATGTATCAAGTTAATGAGGGAATTGCCATATATCAAGTTAATGGGGAATTGACATGAACCAAGTTAATGGGGAATCGATATGAACTAAGTCAATGGGGAATTGCATGTACCAAGTTAATTGGGAATTTTCATGTACCAAGTTCATGGGGAATTGACATGTACCAATTTAATGGGGGGAATTGGCATGAACCAAGTTAATGGGGCATTGCCATGTACCAAGTTATTGGGGAATTGACACGAACCAGGTTAATGGGGATTTGACATGTTCCAAGTTAATGAGGAATTGACAGGTCCAGAGTTAATGTCCTCATTAACAATACATTTTTGTTGTTGACAAAACCATTTTGGTTGATAACAAAGTTTGATAAAAAGTGATGCAAAAAATGAAAAAATATAAAATCGATCCTGAAATGTTAAATAAAAGTAAAAAATATTTGCATAAATAAAAGTTTTTTTTTTTCTGGCTTTTTACCATCAATAATTTATGGAAATCGAGATCAGAACAGACTCCCGAGAGAGTGCGGGAATATTTTAACAGTGGCCAACAATTCTAAAGGAATAAGATTCATTTCATTTTTGCTGTTTTCAATAAATCATGCAGATTCCTTTGACGGATAAACCGGAATTATTTTCTATCATTGAAACTTCAAGAGATAATGTTCTGTGTGTGTGTGTGTATATATATATATATATATATATATATATATATATATATATATATATATATATATATATATATATATATATATACATATATATATATATATATATATATATATAGAGAGAGAGAGAGAGAGAGAGAGAGAGAGAGAGAGAGAGAGAGAGAGAGAGAGAGAGAGAGACGTAAAATAATTCTAAAATTTCATATATATAAAAACTTTTCTGAACAGCCCTTGGCAATCACACCTCCACTGAGAGCTTAATAAAATCCTACAATAATGAAACAATTTCATATCCAATAAGAGCGAAATGTCCTCGTTGTGTCCCACAAACTCCCAATTGCAAAAGACGCTTTCATTAAAACACTAAAAATGTGTAAAGAGAAAAGAAAAAGGAATCACACACGAAGTTTCAGTCGGTGTTTCATCAAACCTTATTCACACTACAAAAATTATGTTCATTAATGAAAAGAAGAAATACGAAATATGAATGAAAGTATTCAACGTTTTTTCGTGTATGAAAACAAAGCATTTACACGTTTTCCTTAAGAAACACTCAAATAACTTTAACCAGTATTTACAAAAACATCAACAAATACAGCCTTGTCTAGTCCACTGCAGGACAAAGGCCTCAGACACATCCTTAGTCATATGTGTGATTTGGACAGTTTTCTTCACCACGCTGACCAATGGGGATTGGTGATGGTGGGAAACTTTAGTCTGATGACTCACGGCAAACTAACCTACTGTAGTATGACTGTCACTGACTAGTGCAGCTTTCACCACGTTAAGGTATCTTCCCTCAGAAAGTTTAAATACCATAGGCGTACATTCATTATTGTATGAAAAAAATATATAAAATAAAAATTCCGTCTGATACGGATATAGAAGTAATCCAAAACTTCGAAAAAAAACCAAATGAACTGAAAATTTGATTAAAATTATAGCGGCATTCATCAAATGACACAGAATTAAGCATTTTGTAATTCAATGACATTACGTACGTAATGCATATGTATGAGTCTGTGTATATTACTGTCTTGTATGTATGTATGTATGTATGTATGTATGCTCTGTAAGCACTACTAAATGGGCTCACCCTCGCCCACTAGTTGTATCCACTTTTTAGCATTCTTCTTACACTATTTAACAAATTTCTTTCAGCTTCTTTTATCTTTATTTGAAAAGTATTCTATAAGTTTTATTCCAGCTGTAACCAGGTTGTGGAATGATCTCACAAGTTCAAACTTGCAGTGAATGTTTTTTATGTTGAACAGGCTAACATAAGTCTCTGTTTATAATCTATATATGAAAGATGAATTTCAGTGTGGCTACTGTTGTTAAAATATTTTATTTTTATTGTTCATTACTTCTCTTGTTTGTTTCTTTCCTAATTTTCTTTCCTTACTGGGCTCTTTTTCCCTGTTGGAGTCATTGGGTTTATAGAATTCTGATTTTCCAACCAGGATTGTAGGTTAAACAGCAGCAACAACAACAACAACAACCAACAACAACAACAAAACAACCAACAACAACAACAACAACAACAATAATAATAATAATAATAATAATAATAATAATAATAATAATAATAATAATAATAATAATAATAACCACCCTGTTGCCCCAAAGACCTAAGTGATCTCCCAACCAATATATTTCAATTATAAAGTTTGTCTCATAAATTAACACTTAATTGAAATGAGTATATCGGTAACTAGAGAATACCTCCTTTTATCCTTTCCTAAAATGACATCGTGACCTGTTCATAACTTTCACATAAAAGTTAATTGTGAAATTAACTTTTTACCTCCTTCGATTTTAGTCGGCTTTACTTCGTCGAAAACTTCCGTCACGGTGCCCTTGGAAGTCCCCCCTCCCCCTTGACCTAAATAGCCCCACCCCCTTACCTAAGAAATTGCCCCTCCCCAAATCTTTGGACTAATTAGGTCACCCCGGAGAGCATTTTATTTAATCTCGTTAGGCCATTCTCTCGTTCATAATTGGAGTTCATTAGAATCTTCCTAATTTAATAAGCATCTACGAGGGAGCGTTTGGACCCAGAGAGAGAGAGAGAGAGAGAGAGAGAGAGAGAGAGAGAGAGAGAGAGAGAGAGAGAGAGAGAAAAAAAAAAAAAAAGAGTACTAAGTATGAATGATTGTAATTGTGTGAGCGTGTGTGCGAATGTGTGTGTGTGTGTGTTTTTTTTTTTTAAGAACACTGTGGTGAAGGGGGGGGGGGGATGAGCATTATGTGAGGTAAATAAGGACAGTGGCACTTTTGCTTGTTTTTGTTGAAGATACACACATATACACTAACACAAACACACACACACACTCATACATACAGACATATATATATATATATATATATATATATATATATATATATATATATATATATATATATATATATATATATATATATATATATATATATATATATATATAGGAATTACAGGTGAAGATATAATATTTGGTGTGCAGCAGGGTCCAAAAAACATCAGTTAAAAGGCCATAATTTATTTAGAGACGTTTCGAACATTGCAATGTTCATTATCAATCTGTAAAGATAATATAAAATTCTTAAAATTTGTACAATAATTTAAAACAAAATAGTAAAAGAGTATTAAAACATTATTGATTTTATAACGGAAAATCGTGAAAAAAACTAAAACAGTAAAACAAAAGAGAACCAGTGCTCACCAGACCATCCATAGGAAAAGGTGAAGAACGAATGAGTAAAAATTGTTACCCACCTACGACTTCAGTTATGCTAAGAAAAGAGGAGAGGCAGAGATATTAGAGTTTAAAGAAGGAACAAGCCGTTTGATATATAATGACTCAAGGGTAGTTAGAAATTCGCTTTGTTTTGTCCCACCAATAATTTTAAAGTGTTTTTTGTTTACTTGTATTTTGCACATGGCGGCATGATTCCTTATATTCGAAAATTCTGGGTTACCAAGTCTCTGACCAGTTCTAAAGCTGTATCCCATATGGCTACAGTATCTCACCTGCAACAACCTTCGGCAAGATCCAACATAGATACCGGGACATCCCGGGCACTTGAATTTATAAATTATGTTGGACCTCATGAAGGTCTGCAGTTTGTCTTTGTAGCCAAAAAATACATTAATTTTGAGTGGATTGATTGGGATTAGTTTGATGTTGAGGCAGCCGAACTCTTTTTCTATTATTTTCTTAAGTTTGATGGAAAACTTGTTGTCAGATAAGTAAGGAATTGTAGCGAAAATATTTTTCTTTTTGACATTATACGATGGTATTGTAGTGGAGAAATGTCGTAAAAGGAGCTTGTTTATAACCTTATGAACCATACTTTCAGGGTAAGAGTTTTGCTTGAAAAAATTAACTAAAAATAAAATCTCCTTATGAAAGAGTGACCAGCTTGAGGAATAACGCAGCGCCCTATAAACAAGTGTGTATATAGTATTTAGTTTAAAATTAAAAAAAAACAGGAACTATAAAAATTGTTGGCAAGGCCAGTGTATGTCTTTTTTCGATACACAGTTGTAATAAATTCACCATTGTCTCTGCTTACGTTAATGTCTAAAAAAGGTAGAGAGTTGTTGTTCTCTTTTTCTATATTGAACTTCATATTTTGGTGTTGAATATTTATATGGTTTAAAAACATTTCGCTATGCCATGGCTGTTTAAATAACACAAAAGTATCATCAACATATCTTCTATAATAAACTGGCTTAAAAGTGTCTGGACAACTATTTAAAAAATTTTCTTCAAAAGATGACATAAAAATATTTGCAAACAAGGGTCCTAACGGAGAACCCATGGCAACTCCATCGACCTGCGAATAGAGTTGGCCATTAAAAACAAACATGGAGTCTTGCACAGCAAGCTCAAGAAAAGTCTTAAAATAATGTCTGTTAAAACCATGAAAAATAACTTGATCGTCATAAAAAATTTTATCTAAAATAATATTAATTGTTTCATTTAGTGGCACATTTGTAAAAAGAGATTCTACATCAAAACTTGTCATATGTAGATCACCATCTTGTAAAATTATTTGTTGCTGAAACTCACAGCCATTTTTTAGTGAGAACTGATTGCACGAGAAATCACTGAGCAAAGAGACAAGGTGTTTTGATATTGTATAAGACGGGTTGTTATAGGCTGCCATAATGGGTCTGATTGGAACTCCTTCCTTATGTATCTTTGGTAGTCCATATAAAATGCTAAAAGAAGAACCTGTCACAAAAAGTTTCTGATACGTTATTTCATTTAAAATACCTTCATTTTTTAGTTTTCTCAAAAATCTGTTAATTTTGTCTTCTTTTTTGTAAATGTCCAAAAAATTTGGTTCACCATGTAACTTAAATTTAGTTTGGTCTGCAAGAATGTTATTAACCTTATCAATATAGTCTGATTTATTGAGCAGTACAACACCTTTACCCTTATCTGGTTTACAAATAACCAAACTATCTCGTTTTCCTAGTTTTTGTAGGATACTCAAATCCTCTTTCCTGAAAAACGGTGTCCAAGACACTCTCAACTTAGTGTAAGTTTTATGTAAAAGGAAAGACAACTTATGTTGCAAACCACTGAGGTCATTGATCAAATTTAAACCCTTGAGTCGTTGAAAAAGCATTTCGAAAGGAAAGTAGAAGTCTGCATACTTAGGTCTGTAGGAGGGCAAATTGAAATCCAACCCAAATGATAACAAAAACTCTTCTCTTTTGGAGAGAACATAGTTAGATAAATTAAAAATACAACAGTTTCTCTTATTAAAATTAGGAGTAACAACACCTAGTGCTTTCAGTTTCTTTTGATGACGTAGTTGTACAGACGAGACATAATCATTTACAAAATCATTAAAAAGTTTCTGATAAATAAAACGGTCAATAAAAGATAAATCCTGAAAAAGTTGTTCTCGAAGGCGACAAATATTAGTACTTGTATTTTCAATAAGTTTCTGCTTCGTCTCAATCTCCTTCTTAAGTAGTTCGTCCAAGGCATTTCTGTAAAATTCGGTGTGATATAACGAGGTCTTGTAGAGCCTGAACCGAACAAACTTGGGGTGTACTCCATTTAAAAGACAATACTGCAGGAAATCCAAATCACACTTGGCTTTCTCTTCTTTCAAGGTCGATTTCTCCAGTTTTCTCGAGGTGGTCAGGGTCACTGGTGGATAGCGATGTTGGAGGAGTTGCGAAAAGTGCTGAAAACGGCGACATCTCAGCTTAAACGCGAAGAGAAAGACGAAAAGAAGTCGATGCAACATCAGGGACGTATCCAGGAATTACAGGTGAAGATATAATATTTGGTGTGCAGCAGGGTCCAAAAAAACATCAGTTAAAAGGCCATAATTTATTTAGAGACGTTTCGAACATTGCAATGTTCATTATCAATCTGTAAAGATAATATAAAATTCTTAAAATTTGTACAATAATTTAAAACAAAATAGTAAAAGAGTATTAAAACATTATTGATTTTATAACGGAAAATCGTGAAAAAAACTAAAACAGTAAAACAAAAGAGAACCAGTGCTCACCAGACCATCCATAGGAAAAGGTGAAGAACGAATGAGTAAAAATTGTTACCCACCTACGACTTCAGTTATGCTAAGAAAAGAGGAGAGGCAGAGATATTAGAGTTTAAAGAAGGAACAAGCCGTTTGATATATAATGACTCAAGGGTAGTTAGAAATTCGCTTTGTTTTGTCCCACCAATAATTTTAAAGTGTTTTTTGTTTACTTGTATTTTGCACATGGCGGCATGATTCCTTATATTCGAAAATTCTGGGTTACCAAGTCTCTGACCAGTTCTAAAGCTGTATCCCATATGGCTACAGTATCTCACCTGCAACAACCTTCGGCAAGATCCAACATAGATACCGGGACATCCCGGGCACTTGAATTTATAAATTATGTTGGACCTCATGAAGGTCTGCAGTTTGTCTTTGTAGCCAAAAAATACATTAATTTTGAGTGGATTGATTGGGATTAGTTTGATGTTGAGGCAGCCGAACTCTTTTTCTATTATTTTCTTAAGTTTGATGGAAAACTTGTTGTCAGATAAGTAAGGAATTGTAGCGAAAATATTTTTCTTTTTGACATTATACGATGGTATTGTAGTGGAGAAATGTCGTAAAAGGAGCTTGTTTATAACCTTATGAACCATACTTTCAGGGTAAGAGTTTTGCTTGAAAAAATTAACTAAAAATAAAATCTCCTTATGAAAGAGTGACCAGCTTGAGGAATAACGCAGCGCCCTATAAACAAGTGTGTATATAGTATTTAGTTTAAAATTAAAAAAAACAGGAACTATAAAAATTGTTGGCAAGGCCAGTGTATGTCTTTTTTCGATACACAGTTGTAATAAATTCACCATTGTTTGTTTTTAATGGCCAACTCTATTCGCAGGTCGATGGAGTTGCCATGGGTTCTCCGTTAGGACCCTTGTTTGCAAATATTTTTATGTCATCTTTTGAAGAAAATTTTTTAAATAGTTGTCCAGACACTTTTAAGCCAGTTTATTATAGAAGATATGTTGATGATACTTTTGTGTTATTTAAACAGCCATGGCATAGCGAAATGTTTTTAAACCATATAAATATTCAACACCAAAATATGAAGTTCACTATAGAAAAAGAGAACAACAACTCTCTACCTTTTTTAGACATTAACGTAAGCAGAGACAATGGTGAATTTATTACAACTGTGTATCGAAAAAAGACATACACTGGCCTTGCCAACAATTTTTATAGTTCCTGTTTTTTTTAATTTTAAACTAAATACTATATACACACTTGTTTATAGGGCGCTGCGTTATTCCTCAAGCTGGTCACTCTTTCATAAGGAGATTTTATTTTTAGTTAATTTTTTCAAGCAAAACTCTTACCCTGAAAGTATGGTTCATAAGGTTATAAACAAGCTCCTTTTACGACATTTCTCCACTACAATACCATCGTATAATGTCAAAAAGAAAAATATTTTCGCTACAATTCCTTACTTATCTGACAACAAGTTTTCCATCAAACTTAAGAAAATAATAGAAAAAGAGTTCGGCTGCCTCAACATCAAACTAATCCCAATCAATCCACTCAAAATTAATGTATTTTTTGGCTACAAAGACAAACTGCAGACCTTCATGAGGTCCAACATAATTTATAAATTCAAGTGCCCGGGATGTCCCGGTATCTATGTTGGATCTTGCCGAAGGTTGTTGCAGGTGAGATACTGTAGCCATATGGGATACAGCTTTAGAACTGGTCAGAGACTTGGTAACCCAGAATTTTCGAATATAAGGAATCATGCCGCCATGTGCAAAATACAAGTAAACAAAAAACACTTTAAAATTATTGGTGGGACAAAACAAAGCGAATTTCTAACTACCCTTGAGTCATTATATATCAAACGGCTTGTTCCTTCTTTAAACTCTAATATCCAGGAATCGAGGCTATCCTAGGAATAGACTTTATATCTAATAGTCAAATTTGCATTTTTGGGGGAAAAGATACAATAACAGTAAAAGCAGGAGGGTACATTTTGCCGATAGAAAGTCATGAGACAGTAAGTGCGAATGTTAGCTCGGAGATACATTCAAGTAGGGTAACAGCTGTACCTGAGAGAGAAGTGTTGTCCCTCAAGACCCTTCCGAGCATATATGTGACCCCGTGTCGCCCTCTTGCGGAAGGAACCAAGGTAGTTGTTAAACCCCATGACAATTGGGCCCATATGATATTAGAGGGCTTGACATAAATTAAAGAGAACAAAGCTGATATAACGATAGTTAATTTGCCAAATAAAAGAGTTGTTTTAGGAAGTTTAAAAACCTTTAAAAAGAAAACATTGTATATTAGTAGTACTTTGATACTACAAATAAATCTCTTTAGCGTAGTGACTAAGCCTAAGGCCTTATGATTAGCAAGACCGTTGTTATGTAAGACAAAATAAGAACATCATTAAAGGTTATTAACTATTGATTAATTTTGATCATTATTCATTACTAATAGTTACTTGCGATCATTATTTATCACTATTAATTAATAGTGATTGCTAGTAATAAATATTCATCTTTTACATTGAACGAAAAAATCTAATATCAATTTTGTAGACAAGTTAGATTTTGTCCACTGAATTCACCTTATGTCTTGTCATAAAATTATCGATAAATTGGGATGATCATAAAATTAAACTTTCCGATAATGAAAGCTTATTAA
Source organism: Palaemon carinicauda (assembly GCF_036898095.1). Lineage (NCBI taxonomy): Eukaryota > Metazoa > Arthropoda > Malacostraca > Decapoda > Palaemonidae > Palaemon > Palaemon carinicauda. Next base: position 59,523,262 of record NC_090753.1, read on the forward strand.
CACTAGGCCTATACAAGTATATATGAAAAGACATGTTTATCAATATTAATAGAAATGAGTGGCGCCCAATGGCTATTTATGTGATCTCTATTGGTAATTATTACTTTCAATTTACAGTGAATAACGTTCTTCACCCCCCCCCCCCATCCCAACACAAAACCCCATAAAATAAAACCCAGGAGAAATGTAGATGAAACGAGACAGGCTGTAACATTTGGTCAGGAAAATCCAGGAATACAGGGTCAAGAAATAGCAACAAAGTCAAATAAAAACAGGTTCGTTCGTTTGTTCGTTTTCGATTGCCCTACCATACTTAAGACATAGGCTCTTGCATTGGAAGGCCGTAAAAGAAAACAGGTAAATTGGAAAATGTTTGCAAAATGACAAAGAATAAAAATCACAGCAATGAAAAAAAAAAAAAAAACTAAAACATTGCACCCTATTCTATCTAAGCATCTAATCATCGTAACTATCTAACCTAAGAAAGAAGGTTTAGTACTCACCAATCAGCCTTCGAAAGTCCAGCTGTGGTTTCCAAACATCTGCGGAGTCTCTTCTTCCTCCTCTTCTTCTTCTTCCTCGAATATATTGGAAAATCCGCTGCCTCTCTAATCAGGTCTTCAATTGCTCTTGTTCCATGTGAGTTAGTATAATAGAAATCACAGTCATTTCATTGGCTTTTGTACAACTCTCTCTGGCCACTAAAGGGGATAACTGAAAATCTCTTTTAAGGGCTAATCCAAGAACATAAGAAATGGATTTGTCAACTGTTAAATGCGTGAGCTGACTGACTGAAGTTTTGTTTTAAATTACGCATTTTTGACAGATAAATATTCTTACTTCCTTCACTTTCTTCGTTTTTCCGTAATGTATTCCTTACCCCCTTTGACTTGACTATAATTCCTTTATAACAACTCTTGGTTCTTCGTGTTTTTTCATCTTTCCCGGACTTTTAAACTCCTCACATTGGCTCACTTCGGCACTCAAAGTCCGTTGACAATAGCTCCCTGTAACGGTTACTTTTTGAAGTTTCTCTTTGGTTCTTCAATTCACGGTTAACCCCGAATCATCACATCTAGTTATAGGTTGATGAATCTGTTAATCTAATCGCTGTCACAAATAACAATGTCAATACGGTACTAAAGAGGTATTATCATAGATCGTCACTTCCTGCATCGTAGCCTACACTCCTAACATGGCTAAACATTATCGAGCATTTAAGTTTTACCTTGGAAGAGATAGCGTTATTCCTCTTGATTCAGGGCTTCTGTGTAGACTTAGACTTGTTGCATGGACAAATTAACACGAAACAACCAGACACACCACACAAAACTACAAAATACTTCTGAGTCTTTGAAGAGCACAAGACGAGAAGTTTGTTTACACCGTCCGATGTTACTGGAAGTCTGTGACGTCAGAATCTCTGCGGCCTTTGATTGGCTGAGCGCCTCCCTGCCCGGACTAAGCTGGTGAGCAAACTAGATCGCGGTCTTGGGTTATAAATATTATTCGCGTATATTATTTTAAGGATTATATTGTGTGTATATATATATATATATATATATATATATATATATATATATATATATATCCACTCTAAAACGATTTATACAAGGTTACTTAATTTCTTAAAATTATTTCTTAAAAACAATGTTTTCGCTGGTAGAACCAAGTCTTATAAATGTTTTAGAATGCACTAGGCTTGGGTTAGATTTTGCCAGCCGTCTCTATCTTGAGCTTTTAAATCAATACTTCTCCATTCTTTATCTCCTACTTCATGCTTCATAGTCCTTAGTTATATAGGCCTAGGTCTTCCAACTCTTCTAATGCCTTTTGGAGCCCAGTTGAAAGTCTGGTGAACTAATCTCTTTTGGGAAGTGCGAAAAACGTGTCCAAACTATCTCCATCTACCCCACACTATAATCTCATCCACATATGGCACTCGAGTAATCTCTCTTATGGTTTCATTTCTAATCCTGTCCTGCCATTTAACTCCCAATATCCCTCTTAGGCCTTTGTTCTCAAATCTGCTAAATCTGTTGGATATTGTTTCATTGTCATACCACGACTCATGTCCATACAGTAACGCAGATCTCACTACACTGATATATATAGTCTGATTTTTATATAATTATTATTATTACTAGCCAAGCAACAACCCTAGTTGGAAAAGTAAGATGTTATAAGTCCAAGGGCTCCAATAGGGAAAAATAGCCCAGCGAGGAAAGAAAATAAAGAAATAATTAAATGATGAGAATAAATCAACAATAAATCATTCTAAAAGCAATAACAACGTCAAAACAGATATGTCCTATATGAACTATTAACAACGTCAAAAACAGATATGTTATATATAAACTATAAGACTCATGTCAGCTTGATCAACATGTAATTTCAGGCTGTTTGATTTCTAAATTTTACTTAACTTAGCCATTCTCAGTATTAGAGATCATAGTTCTTAGATATTTAAATGATTCCACCTTATCAATTCTTCCTTACATTGATATTTCATCTTCCATTGCATATTCCGATCCTGTCATCTCTTTCTTCTATTTATCTTATCTTGAGTCCAACCTCGCGTGATATTTCATGCATTCTGGTAAGCAAGCATTGCAAGTCATGTGGTGTCATCAGCATACTAGATCTAGGCCAACTAATTTCCAGTCACCAATCCAGTCCAATCCTTTGCCACTCCCTACTGTCCCATGCAATACAAAATCCATGAAGAATACAAGCATTTTATGGTCAATGGCACACCCGGGTTGCCACTTGATTTTCAACTGATTCGTAAATTATTTTTTTTTATCATGAAATAATGTTCTCTCTCTCTCTCTCTCTCTCTCTCTCTCTCTCTCTCTCTCTCTCTCTCTCTCTCTCTCTCTCTCTCTCTAATATTTGATCCCCAAACATAACGTTGAAAGCTATATGGCCACTTCATTTCATATAATAAGTCGATTATATAATTGGATGGTATTCTCGTGTTAGTAACAGATACAATGAGAACGGGGAAGAAAGAAACATTATGGCTACTTTCCTCTTGGCAAGGTTAGAAGAGACTCTTTAGCTATGGTAAGCAGCTCTTCTAGGAGAAGGCCATTCCAAAATCAAACCCTTGTTCTCTAGTCTTTGGTAGTGCCATAGCCTCTGTACCATGTTCTTTCACTGGCTTGAGTTCTCTTGCTTGAAGGTACACTCGGGTACACTTTTCTATCTTAATTATCTTCTTCCTGTTTTGTTAAAGTTTTTATAGTGCATATAGGAAATATTTATTCTAATGTTACTGTTCTTAAAATATTTTATTTTTCCTTGTTTCCTTTCCTTGCTGGGCTCTTTTCCCTGTTGGGGACCCTGGGCTTATAGCATCCTACTTTTCCAACTAGGATTGTAGCTTAGAAAGTAATGATAACACTATATATATATATATATATATATATATATGTATATATGTACCAATACTAACTTATGCATCAGAAACTTGGAGCCTTATTAAAGCCTTAAAACATAAGCTAGTTACAACGGAAAGAATAATGACGGGAATAAAACTAAGACACAGAAAGAGAGCAACCTGAATAGCGAGCAAAGCAGAATAAAGTTTATTCTAACAAGAAGTAAGAAAAAGAAATGGAAATGGTCAAGACATATAATGAGAATGACATATAATAGATGAGGCATTAAGAAAAACAGAATGGGTCCCTAGAGATTGCGAAAGAAGCAGAGGAAGGCCAAGAAGACGATAAATTGATGAACTAAGAAAGTTTGCGGGTTTGGACTGGCATAAAAAGACTAAACAGATGCAAGTGGAAGGATATGTCTGAGGCCTTTGTCCTACAGTGGACCAATAAAAGAAATAATACCTGGAATTAAAATGAGGACGCTAAAGGCTTCGAAAAATGGTTGCGACCATTTAACAGAGACTCTATTTTGCCACTCTTTTTGCGACCCTATTTGGCGACCCTTTTTACAACTTTTTGCGACCCTTGAGCAGCGACCCTATTTTGTGACCTTTTTTACGACTTTTTGCGACCATTTAACAGCGACCCTATTTTGCCATCCTTTTTTACCACTTTTTGCGACCATTTAACAGTGACCCTATTTTGCAACCCTTTCTTACGACTTTTTGCGATCATTTAACAGCGACCCTATTTTGCGATCCTTTTTTACGACTTTTTGCGACCATTTAACAGCGACCCTATTTTGCGAGCCTCTTTTACGACTTTTTGCGACCATTTAACAGTGACCTTATTTTGTGATCCTTTTTTACGACTTTTTGCGACCATTTAACAGCGACCCTTTTTAACAACTTTTTGCGACCATTTAACAGCAACCCTATTTTGCGATCCTTTCTTACGACTTTTTGCGACCATTTAACAGCGACCCTATTTTGCGACCATTTAACAGCGACCCTATTTTGCGATCCTTTTTACGACTTTTTGCGACCATTTAACAGCGACCCTATTTTGCGACCATTTAACAGCGACCCTATTTTGCGATCCTTTTTTACGACTTTTTGCGACCATTTAAAAGCGACCCTATTTTGCGACCATTTAACAGCGACCCTATTTTGCGATCCTTTTTTACGACTTTTTGCGACCATTTAATAGCAACCCTATTTAGCGACCTTTTTTTACATCTTTTTGCGACCATTTAACAGCGACCCTATTTTGCGACCATTTAACAGCGACCCTATTTTGCGATCCTTTTCTACGGCTTTTTGCGACCATTTAATAGTGACCCTATTATGCGACCCATTTTTGCACTTTTTTGCGACCATTTAACAGCAACCCTATTTTGCGATCCTTTTTTAACACTTTTTGCGGCCATTTAACAGCGACCCTATTTTGCGAGTCTTTTTGCGACCCTTTGTCAGCTACCCTTTTTACACTCTTTTTGCGACCCTTAAACAGCGATCCTATTTCGCGTCCGTTTTTTATGACTTTTTGCGGCCATTTAATAGCAACCCTATTTTGCGCTCCTTTTTTACGACTTTTTGCGACCATTTAACAGCGACCCTATTTTGCGACTTTTTGCGACCATTTAACAGCGACCCTTTTTTACGACTTTTTGCGACCATTTAACAGCGACCCTATTTTGCGATCCTTTTTTACGACTTTTTGCGACCATTTAACAGCGACCCTATTTTGCGACCATTTAACAGCGACCCTATTTTGCGATCCTTTTTTACGACTTTTTGCGACCGTTTAACAGCGACCCTATTTTGCAACCATTTAACAGCGACCCTATTTTGCGATCCTTTTTTACGACTTTTTGCGACCATTTAATAGCAACCCTATTTAGCGACCCTTTTTTACGTCTTTTTGCGACCATTTAACAGCGACCCTATTTTGCGACCATTTAACAGCGACCCTATTTTGCGATCCTTTTCTATGACTTTTTGCGACCATTTAATAGCGACCCTATTATGCGACCCTTTTTTGCACTCTTTTTGCGACCATTTAACAGCAACCCTATTTTGCGATCCTTTTTTACGACTTTTTGCGGCCATTTAACAGTGACCCTATTTTGCGAGTCTTTTTGCGACCCTTTGTCAGCTACCCTTTTTTGCACTCTTTTTGCGACCCTTTAACAGCGATCCTATTTCGCGTCCGTTTTTTACGACCTTTTTTGCGACCTTTTTTCGGAATCCTTTCATTTAACACCATCTAACGAAGACAAAAGCATTTTGAGCTCAAATCGGTCGGCAGATAATTATATGACCAGGCAGGGGTCATCAGTGGGAGATAACGAGTGGAGAGTTTGAAAGCAACTGTGCAAAATGCATTGTAGATTTTCCAAGCAGTGCAAAATTAGGTGGCTTTATTGCACGGCTCTATCTATACGCTTCTTTTTCAATTTGTGGATAATTAAGTGTATTCATTTCATAAATATATATTTCTTAATTAGTCAGGAATTGACTGGTTTTATCATTGTTCAGTGAAAAAAATTTTTTTATTCAATGTTACAATGTTGAACATTTTTTTTTTTGAACGGTGGGAATACATTTAGTTTAATGTCGAATGCCTACACATTTTCTATGTGAAATGTTAGGTAATTAGTGAGTTACACAGTTTAACATTTCCTCTTCAGACGATTTTTTTTTTATTTCTAATTGCACAGTTTCCCATTTCCTAATCAGATAAAAATGTAAGATTTTCAATTACACCGTTTCACATTTCCTCGTCAGAACAAAATTTAAAATTTCCTGTTACACAGTTTCATATTTCCTAATAAGATAAAATGTAAGATTCATTATTACACAGTTTCAAATTTCCTAATTAGAATTAAAGAATAAAAATAGATAAACCTGATAAAACAAAAATAAAAAAAATTTAAATTATCAATTTGAAAAATCTGTTTTTATTGATATATTGTAATAGTTATTTTTTCAATTGTTATTAAAGTAGTTTTGAAAAATGAAGTTCAAGTTTCATTCGACATTAGTTGTGTCCAAAACTCCTTGTCAAAATCAAAATCGAAAGTATTATTTATCGTTTGCATAAGTGATAAAAAATGGATTTTGGAACTGAGGAGTCATAAAAGAAAATACCAGAAAGGGACATTTTTATATAAATTGAAATTATGAATACATTAATAGAGAAAAATAAAAAAAGAAGTGAAATTAAAATTATGAATTACGGTTAAACATTTTTGGGAAAAGCAACTCAAACAAATATATAGACATGATTAAATTGCCAAGCAAATGCTTTGAGAAATATACAAATGAAAATATAGTCTTGAAATATAAAGAAAATTATGTGCATATTTCCATTATATGAAATTGTATTATCTAACTTTGAAAGGCATTATAAAAGCGGATTTTATATCCTTTATTTATTAGTTGAATATTCTTTTGAGAGAGAGAGAGAGAGAGAGAGAGAGAGAGAGAGAGAGAGAGAAGACTAACAGGTGTGTATGATGAGAGAGAGAGAGAGAGGAGAGAGAGAGAGAGAGAGAGAGAGAAAAGACTAACAGGTGTGTATGATGAGAGAGAGAGAGAGAGAGAAAGAGAGAGAACAGATTTATACGATGAGAGAGAGAGAGAGAGAGAGAGAGAGAGAGATAGAGACTCATTGTATTCTATAAACATTGAGATATGAAACCTGATAGATACAAATCCTTTTGAACAAAATATTGAGTAAATATCCGTTTTCTTTTCTTGAGGCTACAAAAGAAGCAAGACTGCCTCATTTCAAGTCTTCATTGTAGCAAGGGAAAGATACATATCAGGATAACTTTTTCATATGTAAGATTTATGAGGATAATGTAATTAAATAATGTTAGTTTGTGAAAATCATTTTAATCTCCTATCAACCTTCAGTCCTTAGTCGCTTGACTTATGAAATACACAGTGTTTAGTAATATTAAGAATATAAAGGGAAAAGAGTGAAGTAGGTAAGTTAAGCAATACGGTACATTGAAGAAAAAGTAGTGGGAATAGAGGAAGAGTACAGGAATGATAGTTATAACAAAAGATGATTTTTCACTAAGGATTTTACTTATTGCAAAGCATATATAAAATATATAGAAAAAATCAAGAGTATAAAAGTATCCCGGCTGGGTGGCAGAGTGAAAAGGACTAGTTGCGCTGGGTGACTTAGATGTGAAAGTAGGTAAAAGGACTACTTAGATGTGAAAGTAGATGAAAGATCTAGTTGTGCTATGTGACTTTGATGTGCAAGTACATGAAAGGGCTGGTTGTGCTAAGTGACTTAGATGTGAAAGTAGATAAAAAGACTAGTTGTGCTAGGTGACTTAGATATGAAAGTAGCATAAAAAGACTAGTAGTGCTAGGTGACTTATATGTGAAAGTAGATGAAAAAGAAATAAGAATTCTTAGGTAAATGGAATTTTTTTACATATATATGAAATCGTCAAATTATTTCAATCAGAATAATAGCCATGTGATCTGATAGTGAGGAGGACGGAACACCATCACTCCTTTGAATTCATTTATGAAATTATAAAAAATTAAAAGAAGAAAAAAAAACCAATTTGTCACCATGAAGACATCATCAAACAAACTCTTACAGAAAGAGTGAGACGGTTTATTTGCATGTAAATATAGTGTCAAGGGGAGAGAGAGAGAGAGAGAGAGAGAGAGAGAGAGAGAGGGCATAAAGACAAACAGGTGTGTATGATAAGAGAGAGAGAGAGAGAGAGAGAGAGAGAGAGAGAGAGAGAGGATAAAAAGACAAACAGGTGTGTATGATGAGAGAGAGAGAGAGAGAGAGAGAGAGAGAGAGAGATAAATCATATAAATTCTGTGAAGACTGAAATCTGACATTTAATCTTTCTGCTGACATATGGATGAAAGTGTCTTCTCGTCCTTCTGAGAGAGAGAGAGAGAGAGAGAGAGAGAGAGGGAAGCTCTAACTCATCTTTAAGCCTCTTGACAGAGAGAGAGAGAGAGAGAGAGAGAGAGAGAGAGAGAGAGAGAAGCTCTAACTCATCTTTAAGCCTCTTGACAAGAGAGAGAGAGAGAGAGAGAGAGAGAGAGAGAGAGAGCGCATAAAAAGACAAACAGATGTGTATGAGAGAGAGAGAGAGAGAGAGAGAGAAAGAGAGAGAGAGAGAGAAGCTCTAACTCATCTTTAAGCCTCTTGGCAAGAGAGAGAGAGAGAGAGAGAGAGAGAGAGAGAGAGAGAGCATAAAAAGACAAACAGATGTGTATAAGAGAGAGAGAGAGAGAGAGAGAGAGAGAGAGAAGCTCTAACTCATCTTTAAGCCTCTTGACAAGAGAGAGAGAGAGAGAGAGAGAGAGAGAGAGAGAGAGAGCATAAAAAGACAAACAGATGTGTATAAGAGAGAGAGAGAGAGAGAGAGAGAGAGAGAGAGAGCATAAAAAGACAAACAAATGTGTATAGAGAGAGAGAGAGAGAGAGAGAGAGAGAGAGAGAGAGAGATTGCATGCTAAAAGCACTGAGACGGGAAATCTGATGTATAAAAATCCCCTCTATAAAATATATCAAGTAAATATCCCTTTTCTTCTCTTGAGGCTACAAAAGAAGTAAAACTGCCTCATTTCAAGTCTTCATTGTAGCAAAGGAAAATATTTGCATAACAAATTCTCTCTTTACTCCATTAGCTTGAATTTTTTTCATGCATTTGCCTCTGAATGAAAATATAAAATTATTCTGATACTTTACTTTTTCCAATTATTGTGGGAGGAAAATATAGCTTTATATCAAGAGATGTTCATCTTCTTATTATTCTGTAAATGTTATCCATCTCCATGATTTTCAGAAGATAGATATCAGGATAAATTCTTTATATATAAGATTTATGAGGATAATCTATTCAAATAACCTTAGTTTGTGAAAATAATTTTAATCTCCTATCCGTTTCTTCAGTCCTTAGTTGATTGAATTATGAAATACCAGTGTGTATAATAACAAGAAGAATAAGAAAGGAAAAAGAGTAAAGTAGATAAGCTAAGAAACACAGTAAAATGAAGACAAAGGAGTGGGAAAAGTGGAAGAGTACATGGAAGCTAGATATAACAAAAGGTAATTTTTCACTAAGGATTTTTCTTATGGCAAAGTATATATAAAAGATATAGAACAAATTGAGAGTATAAAAGTATCCCAGGCTGGGATGCAGAGTGAAAAGGACTGGTTGTGCTAGGTAATTTAGATATGAAAGTAGATAAAAAGACGAGGTGTGCTAGGTGACTTAGGTGTGAAAGTAGATAAAAGAACTAGTTGTTCTTGGTGACTAAGAAGTAAAAGTAGATAAAAGAAAATAGTTGTGTTGGGAGACTTAGATGTGAAAGAAAATAAAGAGACTAGTTGTGCTAGGTGACTCCAATGTGAAAGTCGATACAAAAAATGGTTGTGTCAGGGGACTTGGATGTGCAAGTAGATAGAGAAGAAATAAGAATTCTTAGGTAAATGGATTTTTACCTATATATAATGCATTCGTCAAATTATTCTAATCAGATCAATAGTCCTGTATATGATACTGATAGTGACGGGCACAAAACACAGTCACTCTTAAAATTATTTACTAAATTATGAAAGATAGAAAGAAGAAAAAAAGCAATTTGTCACCGTAAAGACATCATGAAACAAACTCTTAGAGAAATATTGAGCCGGTCTATTTGCATGTTAATCTAGTGTCACTGACTAAGATGAAAAGGTCGCTTGACAGAAAGAGAGAGAGAGAGAGAGAGAGAGAGAGAGGAGAGAGAGAGTTAGACGTAAGCTCTGACGTATATGTAAGCCTCCTGACATGAGGAGAGAGAGAGAGAGAGAGAGAGAGAGAGAGAGAGAGAGCAGGTGTTTGTACCAACCGTGTGGCACACAATTGTACATAATTATGTTGTATATATTATGCTTGTATCTGCGCTCTTCCCTCGCACTGAAAAGAACCTGAATGATCATGTCTCCGTTTTGCTTTGTAACATTGTCTGTCTCTCGAACAGGTCATGTCCTGTTGCCTTGAGATTTTGTATAAGAAGAAGTGTGTTCCTTAATAAAACTCAGTTGATTGCATCATGCCTTTGAGTTAACAACTCCTCTCTCGGCCGTCACATTGGTGACCCCGGAAGTCGACTCGCTCCCACTGCCTTCCACCCCCACCTCCCTCGCCCCTCCATCCTTGGTACTATGACGGAGACAGACTCTACTACAGCAGTTGGCGCCGCCCCATTGAAACTTTCACCTTTCGCCACCGGAGAAGCGTTTGCTTGGTTTCAGCGCTCAGAAGTCCAGTTTCGTATCAGGGGCGGGACTCGCTCAACCGCCAAAGCGGATTATGTTCTCGCGGCGATACCCGAGGACACCTTCCCAGAAATATCCGACTGGCTTTGTGAACAAGGAGACACCCCAATAGCGTATGAAGCCCTTAAAATATACCTTCTGCAGCAATACTCGCCGTCGCCAGCCGCCCGTATAGCAAAGCTTTTTCAGCTCTCGCAACAACCGTTGGGGGACCAAAGGGCTTCGCTTGCCCTCAGGGAAATGACCAGTACCGCTCGCCTTCAACCTGCCGCAGACGGCTCTCCTCGTGAGGTGAACCTACTTCTTGTCCTTTGGATACGCCATTTACCCGAACCTGTACGCGCTGCCATACACGATGTCGATAGTTTACCCATAAAGGACTTGATGACCAAAGCCGACGCCCTTATGGACAGCCACTTCAAGACCTCCATCAACGCCTCCACCCCTGACTATGAGGATGCCTATTCAACGTCAACTGAAGCTGACATGAATGCCGTAGGACATACACGCCTACCCCGGGACGTGCGGAAGCGGCGACAAAGCCGCCCACCACCCACCAATCGCTCGCGCCCCAACGAACGACTTCTACAGCCACTTACTACCTCCCATCTGCCGCAGTTTTGCTACTACCACTGCAGATTCGGGGCAACCGCGAAGAAATGTGCCAAGGATTGTCAGTGGCCAAAAAACGTGTAAGTAGGCCATCGCTTGTGGCGGTGGCCTCCCATGTTTCTAATCTTTTCTTTTTACAGGATGCAGGAACGGGCGTGCGATTTTTGGTAGACACGGGTGCTTGTCGTTCTCTTTTGCCAAGGAAACTCTTCAAGGTACGACGTAGTCTGTCTACATCTGCCGACGTCCGCTTAGTAGCTGCCAACGGATCTGCGATACCCACCTACGGTTACGAGAACCTCACATTATCGTTCGGAAACGGTAAATTCAATTGGAAGTTTCTCGTTGCTGACGTCACAATGCCAATCCTCGGTGCGGATTTCCTCTCTCATTTCCACCTTCTGGTCGATGTCGCCCACCGACGATTGGTCAATGCAGAATCGTACTTGTCGACACCTCTTCAACCCGCCCCCTCTAACCTCGCTCTCCACATCAGCGCACCCACGGATGCCTACGCCCACCTCCTCACGTCGTACCCGGAAGTTTTCCGTCCAGAACTTCGCCAAATGGCCACAGTTCCTGCCAAGCACGGTATTTATCACCATATCAAGACGACGGGACCCCCAGTCTTCGCAAAATTCCGACGTCTGGCACTGGAACGATTGGCAGCCGCCAAACAGACGTTCGCCGAAATGGAGAAAATGGGCCTATGCCAAAAGGCCTCCAGCCCATGGTCGTCACCCTTACACATCGTTCTGAAGAAAGACGGCTCCCTCCGTCCGTGCGGGGATTACAGGCGCCTGAACATGCAAACAGAACCGGATCACTACCCCCTCCCAAACATTGCCGATGTGACCTCGTACCTGCACAAAGCGAAGGTTTTCTCTATGCTCGACCTCATGAAGGGGTATTATCAGGTGCCTATGAACCCAGAAGACATCCCCAAGACCGCCATCACCACTCCGTTTGGTACATACACCTTCAATTACTCCTGTTTTGGCCTTCGTAATGCTGGGGCAACGTTTCAACGTCTCATGGATGGCATCTTAGGGGACCTCCCTTTCTGTGTATGTTATGTGGACGACATACTTGTGTTCTCCTCCTCAAAAGAGGAACACCTCCGTCACCTACGCATCGTGCTTGACCGCCTGCAACAAAACGGCCTTGTAGTCCGGTACGACAAGTGCACCTTTGGCGCCAACGAAGTGTCGTTCTTAGAGCACCGTATCACTCCTGAAGGAGTCCATCCCCTCCCTGAGGAAGGTAGCAGCCATTAAGAACTTCCCCGCGCCCTCGACCGTCAAAGCTCTGCAGGAATTCTTGGGCATGATCAACTATTATCACAGTTTTCTGCCAGCCATTGCCGCCACTCTTTCTCCCCTCTACGCCTCCCTCAAGGGCAAGCCAAAGGACCTGAAGTGGGGTCCCCTTCAAGAAGCAGCCTTCTGCAATGCAAAGAAGGCCCTATCAACTGCTGCGGCTCTCACTATTCCTATCCCACTCGCCCCTCTCCTTCTCTCCACTGATGCCAGCGATGTCGCTATTGGTGCAGTACTCGAGCAGGTGGTCAAAGGCTCACCCCGCCCATTGGCCTTCTTCAGCAGAAAACTGTCCAAGGCAGAATCGGGTTATTCTACCTTCGATCGAGAATTGATGGCGGTGCACTTGGCTGTCCGTTACTTTCGCCATTTCTTAGAAGGTACGCCCTTCGTCATTCGCACAGACCACATGCCTCTGGTGCACGCCTTCACTCGACAGTCTGACGCCTGGTCCGCCCGTCAACGCCGACATCTCTCAGCCGTGGCTGAATACAATTGCACCCTCCAATACGTCCCTGGGAAAATGAATCCCGTTGCCGATGCCCTGTCAAGAAACACGTTGGCTGCCGTTCAACTGGGATTGGATTACAACGCCCTGGCTGAAGCCCAACGACAGGATCCAGAGTATCAAGCTTGTAGGACTTCCTGCACGTCCCTCCGTTGGGAAGTTTTCCCCTCGAAGACTCCAACACCACCCTCCTCTGTGACGTCAGTACTGGTAGACCGCGACCTTGGATTCCTGCTCCCATGCGCCGACAGGTGTTTGATTTCATTCACGGCCTTTCACATCCCTCGTGCCGTTCTACTGCACAGCTGCTGAAGGCAAAGTTCATTTGGCACGGCATTTCTAAGGATGCTAAGGATTGGGTCCGCGCCTGTACTTCTTGCCAAACTTCCAAAGTACATCGACACACGGATTCAGGAGTGGGCACCTTTCCTCAACCTCAGCGTCGTTTCGCACACATTCATGTCGATGTTGTAGGCCCCCTACCCACATCACAAGGATATCGTTACCTGTTTACCGTCATCGACCGCTCCACCCGTTGGCCTGAAGCCATTCCCATGGAAACTGCAACGTCCGCCTCATGTACATCTGCCTTACTCTCTTGTGGACGTCATTAGCGAATCTCCTGGGCATCACCCTACATCAGACAACGGCCTACAACCCCGCTGCCAATGGAATATTTGAACGTTTTCATCGCACCCTCAAAGCAGCTTGGATGTCCCGCTGCAAGGATTGCAACTGGTTTACTCAACTTCCCTGGGTCCTCCTGGGACTAAGGACCACTCCCAAAGACGCCCTCGACGTCTCGGCAGCTGAAATGGTGTATGGCGACCCGTTGGTCGTCCCTGCCGAATTTTTTCCTTCTACGACCTCCTCCGACGATCTCCAGCGCATACGTCACGTCGTGGGAAAATTTACTCCGTGCCGCCAGACTTACAAGCCCCCAGCGAAGCATCACATACCAACGGACTTGCACTCTGCAATGCACGTCTTCCTGCGCAACGACACTAGCAAGCCACCACTAACGCCCCCTTACACGGGCCCTTTCCTTGTGATCCGACGCAGTCCGAAAGCATTCCTACTAAACATTCGGGGCAAAGAAGACTGGGTCTCCATTGATCGTCTAAAACCTGCTTATCTTCTGCCAGATGACCCCCCCTACAGTTCGCCTCTCTAGATCAGGGCGCCCTATTTAACATGTGCAGTATGTCATTTTTAGGGGGGGGAGCCATGTACCAACCGTGTGGCACACAATTGTACATAATTATGTTGTATATATTATGCTTGTATCTGCGCTCTTCCCTCGCACTGAAAAGAACCTGAATGATCATGTCTCCGTTTTGCTTTGTAACATTGTCTGTCTCTCGAACAGGTCATGTCCTGTTGCCTTGAGATTTTGTATATAAAGAAGTGTGTTCCTTAATAAAACTCATTTGACTGCATCCTGCCTTTGAGTTAACAACTCCTCTCTCGGCCGTCACATGTTCCTCTTGTCTCCCGAAGGGTTAAAAATCCATGTTACAAGATTTAATGAGAATTTGATGCACTGTGAAGTCTTCCACACAACACAGCCCTTAATTCTACAATAATAATAAAGCCGATGTATAAACAAAAACTACAGTAGGTCATACACGCTGTATGCGATAAATGTATTAACGAGTTAACAAATGCAATCCATATCATTAGTATTGCAATGGAGTGCGTGTGAATGTATTCGTCAGAGTAATTGCAATTAATAGACCAAATATATTAAGACCATTTGTGATATATCTTCTGTATAACTACGTCATGGAAATCCATTTCAAACACTGCTACCAAAAGCCTTTCAAAATCTTTTAAAAGCTCAAACGTTGTTTCCATGAAAGGAAAATATGAACTAAATCTTTGGCTAAATAAATCTACTTTCATTTCATTGGAAACAATCGCCAAATGTTTCCCTTCACAAATTTTTTCACAACGACAAATTTGACAAAATGCAGAGAATGATTTGAGCTGCGAGAGAATAGTTATGAGGATTGACGGTTCTCTTTGGAAGGAAGTTTGAGAACACCAACTAACTTCCATCCTTTGATGCTCGTCTCACACAAGGCAACAACACATCACTCAAGCATTCATACAGTATAAGAACAAGTTCTACGACTTTCTCTTGGAGATTTCAATAAGTGGACAAAATCTCAATAAAGAAACTTACAATCTTAGTATTTCGACAAAATCTTATGTTGACAAGTCTCTATAAGTCGACAAACTCTTATTAAGTCAACCAAATCGTAACTTTTGTTTAGAATGAAATAAACATCGCTTTTATATCAAGAATATAAAAGAAAAAAAATATCATCTATCTGCTTTAAAGGGCATTGTTTCTGTAGCAATATTTCTCATAAGATGATGATCATCAAATGATAATTCAACGTAACTATTTGCTTCTAATACTATGTCAAGTATGTACTCAATTATTATATTGGTCATTCCAAAAGACCTGAATTTTAATTTTTTTTTTTTCAGGAGAGGAGGGGAGGGGAATGGGGAGTTTATTGTGGTCAGGGGCTGGAGAAAAGACTTTACCTTTACATTTGCAACTTTATATATATATATATATATATATATATATATATATATATATATATATATATATATATATATATATATATATATATATATATATATATATATATATATATATAACCCGTAGGTATTAAATGCCATTGTGGGTGATATTTACATTGACTGATATCACGAGTGTTAGTGATATATATTCATCATAAAATAACCACGTGTTGCAAACTCACATAGACAGGGGCACCAGTTTACATAGGCCTAGTGGTAGACTAATAATTGGTAGGCCGAGTCTGAAGCGTCCAGCGAGCCTTGCAAACTATTCCAACGGGTTACCCCTTAAAGAGCAGCAAAGAAAAGGGACGAAACTATTAAACAATAATAACTAAAACATTTAGGTTCAACTTTATAAAACTTTAAAAAGAAAACATTGTATATTAATAGATATGTGATACTACAAATACATATCCTTAGTGTAGTGACTAAGCATGGGCCTAAGGCCTTATGATTAGAAGGACCGTTGTTATGTAAGGCAAAATAACATCATCATTAAAGCTTATTATCTATTGATTAATATGGATAATTATTCATTGCTAGTAATTACTAGCGATTATTAGTCATTACTGTTAATTAATAGTCATTGTTATTAATAAATATTCATCTTTTATATTGAACGAAAAAATCTAATATCAACTTTATAGACAAAATGGATTTTGTCCATTGAATTCACCTTATGACTTGTAATGAAATTATTGATAAATTGGGATGATTATAAAATTATACAAGTATATATGAACAGACATGTTTCCCTATATTAATAAAAATTATGAGTGACGCCCAATGGTTATTTATGTGATCATTATTGGTGATTATTACTTTCAAAATATTGTGAATAACACCCCCCCCCCACAAACAAGAAATGTAGATGAAACGAGACAAGCTGTAACATATAGGCCTAGTCAGGAAAATCACGGAATACAGGGTCAAGAAATAGCAACAAAGTCAAATAACAACAGGTTCGTTCGTTCGTTCGTTTCCGATTGCCCTACCTTACATAAGACACGGGCTCTTGCGTTGGAAGCCCGTAAAAAACAACAGGTAAATTGTAGAATGTTTGTAAAAGCACAAAGAGTAAAAATCACAACAAACAATGAAAAACAACTAAAACATTGTACCCTATTCTATCTAATCATCGACCAATAATCATTGTAACTATCTAACCTAGGGAGGAAGGTTTAGTACTCACCAATCAGACTATGAAAGTCCAGCCGTGGTTTCAATACATCTCCGGAGTCTCTTCTTCTTCCTCTTATAAATTGGAGAATTCACTGCCTCTCTAATCAGTTCCTCAAATGCTCTTGTTCCATGGGAGATAGTATGATAGAAATCCCAGTCATATAATTAACTTTTGTACAATTTTTTCGGGTCACTGAAGGGGATAATTGGTTTTATCAACTGTTAAATGAGCGAGTTGGCTGACGAAAGTTTTGTTTTAAATCAAGCATTTTTGACTGATAAATATTCATATACTTAATTCGTTTTTTTATAATGTATTTCTTACCTCTTGGTTTGGCTATGATTCCTTTATGATAACTCTTCCCTTTTCGTTCTTTTTTTTTTTTCCTCTTTCCCTGACTTTTAACTCCTCACATTGGCTCACTACGGCACTCAACGCCCGTTGACTTTAGCTCCCTGTAACGGTTCCTTTTTGACGTTTCTCTTTGGATTTTGCATTCCTGGTTAACCCCTAATCATCACATCTGTTAATCTAATCGCTGTCACCAACCTCAATGTCAATACGGTATTAAAGAGATATTATCATAGATCATCACTTCTTGCATCGTAGCCTACACTCCTAACATGGCCAAACATTATACAGCCTTTAAGCTTTACCTTGGAAGGAATAGCGTTATTCCTCTATTGAGGGCTTTTATGTGGACTTATAGACTTGTTGCACGGACAAATTAACTCGAAACATCCCGACACACCACACAAAATTACAAAAAACCTTGGAGTCTTTAAAGCGGACGCGCCGGAAAGTTTGTTTACACCGACCAATGGGACTGGAAAGATGTGACGTCATCATCTCTGCGGCCTCTGATTGGCTGAGCGCCTCCCTGCCCGGACTGAGCTGGTGAATAAAATTAGATCACGGTCTTGGGTTATAAATATTATTCTTGGATATTATTTTATAGATTATATTGTATGAATATATATATATATATATATATATATATATATATATATATATATATATATATATATATATATATATATATATATATATATATATATCACTCTAAAACGATTTATACGGTAACTTAATTTCTTAAAATTATTTCTTAAAAACAATATTTTCGCAGGTAGAACTAAGTCTTATAAATGTTTCAGAATGCACTAGGCCTGGGTTGTAATTTGCCAGCCGTCTCTATCTTGAGCTTTTAAATCAATACTTCTCCATTCTTTATCTCCTACTTCATGCTTCATAGTCCTTAAGTATATAGGCCTAGGTCTTCCAACTCTTCTAATGCTTTGTGGAGCCCAGTTGAAAGTCTGGTGAACTAATCTCTCTTGGGGAGTGCGAAAAACATGCCCAAGTTATCTCCATCTACTCCACACTATAATCTCATCCACATATGGCACTGGAGTAATCTCTCTTATGGTTTCATTTCTAATCCTGTACCGGCATTTATCTCTCGAAATTCTTCTGAGGGCTTTGTTCCCAAATCTACTAAATCTATTTGGACGTTGTTTAATTGTTATACCACGACTCATGTCCATACAGTAACACCGATCTCACTAAACTGATATATAGCCTGTATAGTCTGAATTTTATATAATTATTATTATTACTAGCTGAGCTATAACCATAGTTGGAAAAGCAAGATACTATAAGCCCAAGGGCTACAATAGGGAAAAATAGCCCAGTGAGAAAAGGAAATAAGGAAATAATTAAATGATGAGAATAAATTAACAATAAATCATTCTAAAAACAATAACGTCAAAAACAGATAAGTCATTTATAAACTATAATAAGACTTATGTCAGCCTGGTCAATATGTAATTTCAGGCTATTTAATTTCTAAATTTTACTCAACTTAGCCATTCTCTGTATTAGAAATCACAGTTCTTAAATATTTAAATGATTCCACTTCATTAATCCTTCATTACATTGATATTTCATCTTCCATTGCATATTCCGATCCTATCATCTCTTTCTTCTATTTATCTTATCTTGAGTCCAACCTCGTGTGAAATTTCATGCATTCTGGTAAGCAAGCATTGCAAGTCTTTTGGTGCCATCAGCTTACTCTAGGCCAGCTATTTTCCAGTTACCAATCCAGTCCAATCCTTCCTCGCCATCCCCAACTGTTCTATGCATTGCAAAATACATGAGCAATACAAGTATTTCATGTTTAGTGACACACCCGGGTTGCCACTCGATTTTCAACTGATTCGTAAATTATTTTCATTATGAAAAATAAAATGTTTCTCTCTCTCTCTCTCTCTCTCTCTCTCTCTCTCTCTCTCTCTCTCTCTCTCTCTCTCTCTCTCTCTCTCTCTCTCTCTCGTATATGATCCCCAAAGAAGAAGTTGAAAGCTATGATATGACCACTTTATTTGATATAATCGGTTGATTATATAATTGGATGTTATTCTGGTGTTAGTAACAGATACAATGAGAACGGGAAAGAAAGAGAGAAACATTATGTGTGTGTGTATATATATATATATATATATATATATATATATATATATATATATATATATATATATATATATATATATATATACCAATATTAACTTATACATCAGAAACTTGAAACCTTATTAAAGCCCTAGAACAAAGCTAGTTACACCGGAAGGAATAATGACGGGAATAACACTACAAGACAGAAAAAGAGCAACACGGATACAAGAGCAAAGTAAAGTAGTGGATATTCTAATAACAAGTAAGAAAAGTAATGCATATCTGCAGGACAAATACTGTAATGAGAATGACAGGTAATAGATGGGTATTAGGAAAAACAGAATGGGTCCCTAGAAATTGCAAAAGAAGCAGAGTAAGATAGAGAAGACGTTAAATTGAGGAACTGAAAAAGTTTGCGAGTGTGGACAGGCATAAAAAGACCATAAACAGACGCAAGTGGAATGATATGTTTGAGGCCTTTGTTCTGCAGTGAACTAATAACAAGATAATACCCGGGATTGAAATGCGGACGCTAAAAGTTACGTCCCTATTTTGCGACCCTTTAACAGCGACCCTTTTTGGCGACTCTTTTTGCAACCATATTTTGCGACTCTTTCTTGTGACTCTATTGGCAACCCTATTTTGCGATCCTTTAACAGGGCCCTTTAACAGCGACCCTATTTGGGACCCTTATTTGCGACCTTCTTTTCGGAACCCTTTTATTTGACCC
>NC_090753.1:59545889-59583389 GCF_036898095.1 Palaemon carinicauda
AAAATGGTAGATGCTTCGCGGTTTCTAATTTAAAAGTACCCAAAATTTTGTTGTTAATTAATCATAGCATTAAAAAGTAACAAAAACACACTATGTACTGTATTAAATGACATTAGAGGAATGGATGACGATATATATATATATATATATATATATATATATATATATATATATATATATATATATATATATATATATATATATATATATATATATATATATATATATATATATATATACACACACACATTTCCGATGCATGTGTCTCCTACAGTTAGAAAGTATCAAAAACCTAGTTTGTATTAAGAGACACTGAAGTTATTAAAAAATTATGAGTTGTCAATTGACTTTGGAGTGGGAAAACTTGGATGATAAAGTAACAAAAACAAAGTAGGAATCAAATGACACTAAAAGTATCCAAAATTTAGGAGTCGTTAATCGATCCTAAATCGTAGCTTACGTAGTAATAATAATAATACTATTAATAATAATAATAATAATAATAATAATAATAATAATAATAATAATAATAATAATGATAATAATAATAATGTTTTCCGATTTTCTATGTTAATTTAATTAACAATGGAATAAAACCTTAAATAACATATTACATAACTTATAAACTTCATTACGGCTAATAATAATTCAAATCACTATACAGTATATGCCTTCACCATACATTATCTGCAAAAATGCATAATAATGTAACTCAGAAAAAAAGAAAAAATAACATTTCCACAGCTATACGAGAGATCAGGAAAAGATCAATTAATTAGTGTCACGTTATACAAAATAACAAAACAAGAAGAGCTAACAGCTGAACATTCATGCAAAGTGAAGTTTTATTCTCACAATTTGTTTCCATTAAAAATTCAGTCTAATTTTGTGTTCAGGTGAAGGAAGGCAATTGATTAGATAATTAATCTCTCATTCTCTTTCTATTTTATCTAATTAGAGACCTCAATAGTTCAATTTCAGCAATGAAACATTTTCAAAGTATTTATATTAAGTAAACATTATCTAATTTTTCAAGAAATATAACAAGGTTTCTATATTACGACAAAGAAAGTATTGGGTAATTAAATCAACAAAGATGATTGATTATGTTACACAAATATATTCTAATACATCACACTTGCATGGAAATTGTTTCGTATCTATTTCGTACAAATACGTTTGAATAAACTGATGAATAAATACGCGGAAATTTATTTTCGACAACGCTGCACCAGAAAAGTGCAAATAAAATAGATCTACAGTAGTTCGTACAATACGTGTTTTAAAAATCCCTATTTCCTTCTGCAATTCATCATTTTTTTTTACACCTAATATCACACTAATGTCTCTTAACCAGTTTATAATCCAATGCTAAAACTAAGAATAAATTATCATTACAAAACTGCTTCGGATGAATTTATTGATAATTAATATCGCCCTAATCTCAGTCAATAGATTTACAACCTCTTTAAAGGTTTTAAAGGTGCCTCATGAATGGCAGAGACAAGGGACAATGACATTGCCCTATCAAGCAGGACAATAAAGACTGACCATATTACATATGATCAACACCCAACCCCACGCTCAACCCAAGCTAGGACCAAGGAGGGTCAGGCAATAGCTGCTGATGACTCAGCAGATAGACCTATAGGCTCCCCCAAAACCCCTATCCTCAGCTCACCAGTCAGGGACGTTACCACATCGGCCACCACAGGTTTTAAACCTGTCAGAGGTGAAATTAAGAAAAATATCAGATTAATTGGAAATAGATATCATTACAAAACTTGAATTGTTATTTGCGCTTCCTTTGTGATTGAGAATTGCGCTCGAAATCTTTCACTCTCTTCTTTCCCCAAATATTCTCTCGATTCCTCATTTGTTAAATCACAATCATTTCTTATTTTTAATCTTCCACATTAACATAGTTAATTAAAACAAAGGAAAAATTTACCTCTAATCTATAACATGAAATAAGAAAAATGATGGTACCTCACATTAATTATTCCATTCAAACAAAATAAAACTGACCTTTTGATTTTACCTTCCATTCTAACATTTTACTAAAATTCTAGCTCTAATCTATAACAATCCATGAAAAGAAAGATTGACTTTACCTTCCATTTTAACATTTTACTAATAAAAAAATTTAGAAAAAATGAACATATATTTATAGGGCTTAAAGCAATACACAATTTGATTATGTTTTTGCACAATTTTCTATCCGAACCTAAATAGAACCGACCTTTTGATTGTACCTTCCATTTTAACATATGTAAAAAATACCGTAATTTTAATCGGAAAATGTCCGTAAAAATATACTTTTCTCAACCGTATTTCAGTAAAATATAAGTGACCGTCATTTTACCTTACTTTGTTCTTATATTTTACAGATTGCTTACCGTAATATCACTCCATTACGTCAATATGTTTCCTCTTAAAACGATAAAAATACTGGAATAAATGTTGCCAGACATTTACCGTTTTTTAATGCAAATATTTAAAAGTGTATACACTAATTAACAATTATGTAAAAATTTACTCTATATTTGATATTGGCTTAAAGAAATACAAAGTTTTCTATCTGAACCAAAATAAAACGAAGCGTTTTGATTTTTCAAAATTCGAGTTCAACCTGGAATCGAAGCTTCATTCTTTCTATAGTATGTTGACGGACAGTCATGACGTCAGAGGTAACCCCTTGACAATAGTCATGGATGAAGCAAAAACACATTACTTGAAGAGACTAAAGAAACCTTGTGTTTGTTCGAAATGTTTTTGTGGCATCAACATCTCAAGAGAAAACGTTTACCTGAACGAACGTTTTGTTGTTCATAACATTGTGATGGATTTCTGACGTTTGGTCCAAAAGAAATTTTACGTTATTGCTAAGATAAGTTATCTGAAAAAAACGTTCAGCAGAATAAAACGTTTCATTCTTTAAAAACGTTGTCAGGAGATGGAGAGAAAATATCCCTTTTTGTGTTACAGATCATTTGAAATATTTTATTTCTTTACTCTTAAAATATCTCCATAGAAAGAAAAGCTTTTTTCGAACTACAAAAGACCTGAGTGGTCACATCACATATCTGTTAATAACACTAGAGAATAGATGGGTACTCGGTATAGAGCAGACCTCCGCCACGGCAGTTATTTCTAGTCCTTAATCTTGACCTTTGACCTTAACATATACTAATTGTCATGGATTTTTATACACGTAAATATGAAGTTTGATGTCTCTGTGACAACAATGTCCAAATTTATGTCTGATTACATGAATTGGACATTTTGCTTGACTGTGACATTAACCTTTGACCTTGACCTTCCAAGTTTAATAACTTCCAGCTTTTACATAACAGCTAATCCCTGCAGCTTTCATTACTCTACGAATAAAATTGTGACCCGGAAGCTGTTCACAAACAAACACCACCCACACTTAAACAAACACAAATAGGGGCGAAAACATAACCTTCCAACTTCGTTGGCGGAGTCAAATATAATAAGAATATATAATGCAATAAAAGATAATATTCTTCTTTTGCAAGATATTTCGTAACATTTCAAAACTTCATATATGAAATATTCCTCAAATATATTCATATATTCATAGCAATAACATACTATGATTCTGACAGTCCAGAGCTGCAATATGTCATTGGTCGAACTTTAAAGATAAAGAATTTCCTCATACCTTCATTTAACAATTTACACCTATCCATCGATCTATCTATTTCGAACCTTCTCATCATCTATTTTCTTTTTCCTTTAAACCAATGTATACTCAGAAACCATCCCTTAATAAAAACAACAACAACAACAACAACAACAACAATAATACATACATACATATACCAAAGGCACTTCCCCCAATTTTTGGGGGTAGCCGACAACAACAAGAAACAAAACGAGGGACGAGGGGGCTGGGAACCCCCTCTCCTGTATAAAAAAATCCTGTGAGACAGCAACAACAATAATAATAATAATAATAATAATAGATGAATGATATTGTATTTAGGGACATTTTCTTAACATCCTACATTCTTCAGATAGGGTTGGCTATCAGACCATGTAGCATATCACAAATTTCATAACTAAGATCTCCAAGACTTTAGACTAGAACCAAAATAGAGACAAATGCTCAGTATGTATCTCCAAGATATGGATAGATAATGAACACAATATGTATCTCTATGGTATGAACACAATATGTATCTCTAGGGTATGGATACATAATGAACACCATATGTATCTCTATGGTATGCCTACATAATGAGCACAATATGTATCTCTATGGTATAGATTCATAATAAACACAATATGTATGTATGATATGGATACATAATGAAAACAATATGTATCTATGATATGGATACATAATGAACACAATGTGTATCCCTATAGTAAGTATACATAATGAAAACAATATGTATCTCTATAATATGGATACATAATGCTTAATCCTAATGACAGCTTCAGCGATGAACCATTTCTCTCCTTCCTGATAACAACTGATTCTCTCAGCCAATTAAAATCCCAATCAAATTCAAAACCATTCATGTCATACATGACTGATACTTGACATTATCTCAAGACCTTCACTATTGTGACGCCAATACGGTAGAAACCATTCAATTAACGTCTTCATCGTAATCGCTATAACTAATCATTATTATTATTTAATCGTTCGGAATGTCTATATAAATGACGTCATTGCAGAAGGATTTATGGGAATGTCCAAATGAGTCATATTTTCACCTGTTGATAATACAGGATTTATAATCTATTTTCCTTTTGGTTAATTTTCCTTTTAATTCTTCTTTAATTTTCCTCTTCTAATGAGTTCACATAATTTGTCTACCTTTTTTTTCTTGTCTCTCCTTTTCATTTCCTTTATTTTTCCTTTACCTTCATCTTACATTTTCTCTTCGGTTTTCCTATTTTGGGTTTTATTTCTGATTTCTTTTTCTAACCTACCATCGTTAATTATAATTTCTCCTCTACTTTCAGTTTCTTTTTAGTCGTTCGTTGTTTTCTTTTATCGTCATCTTTATAAATCCGTTCATCCGACATTTTCATTTTTCTTTCTCTTAAGTTTAACTCCTCACTTCCTCTACCTCATAATTCTCCTCTCTTAACTTTTCAACACCTCTTGTGTGAGGTGACTGTTAGGTACAAACAGACAGGCGAGCTGAATGTAATTGAGGTTTATTCAACAGTTAACGAGTTTATATACAAATAGTTGAGAGCAACAATGTCACAATAATTCTAGCAATGTGAAACATGCAATAGTAAGCTTAATCAGGTTTTTCTATTATCATTACGAGAGAGATAAAGAGATAAAAAAAACATTAACATTATATTGTATGAAAAATGCGGTACACTATTTCATCATTCTTCTTCTCTTCTCCAACCTTCCTTCTCCTTTTCTTCATTTCTCTTTCCCCTTCCCCTTGACCTGTCATTCTCCCTCCTCTTCCCATGTTTATCCTGCTCTTCTTCTTCGCTCTTTTATTTTCCACCATCTGACGATTATATAAGATGTCCCTGAGGTTTTCATTTGATCCGCCTTAATGATTTCTGGATTTCTAGCGATTTTTCCAACCAGAAAATCTCAAATAATTTTCATTTTACCGGAAGGAATCCATCTTTTCATTTTTATATAACTTTTAAATCGTAAGCAAAGTCTCAAGTATAATCTAATATTATCGTTCTCCAGAAATCAATGTTTATCTAATCTGTTGACAAAACCAAGTACATCAACTTTCCCGTTTCGTACGATAGTCAATCAAAGTTGTTCCTAAATTTCTTCTTTCAGGAAGTTGTGTGATCAAGGGGGAATTGAGGTCTTAAATTAATCAATTAAATTGCTCTGCTTTTACCACGTGTAAATGGCAGGCAAATTCCCTCCCAATCGCTAAAGATTTCTTGTGTGATGAGAAAAGCAACTGGACTACTTTTCAAGTCGTCTGTTAATCTCCGGTTCACTTCTATAACATTCAAGTTCTCTGGCTTTATAAATCATGTTATTTCAATTTCAAGGTATGTATTCACCCCTGTCTGTTTGTCAGTATATTTATTTGTTTGTTTCAGGGCAACTTTAACCAAAAACTACAATACCGATTTTGACAAAACATGGTAGTCAAGATGGGTATGACCCATAGATGAATCTAACATTTTGGATAAAGTACATCAAAGTTCAATTAGGCAGCAGTGCTTTGAAAATAATTACAGTGTAAAGCGAATGACAAATATTTTGGTAGCTTATTTTTTCGTTTCTGAACAACATTATGTTAAAACTACTTAACCAATTTCACCGAAACTTGGTAAACATGTGGGATATGACCCGAGGACAAATTCATTAGATTTTGAAGAAAATAGATCGAAGAACAAGTACGCACTGGATAAAAGAGCAAAATTAAGACTGACAGGTGTGGCGAAGGCATTCTCTCTACGGAGTGTCAATCTGAAGTAGTTTACACCCCCCCCCCACCCCCCCACCCCCCCCCCCAAAAAAAAAAAAAAAAAACTCTCTTTTCAGTAAAATTTTTTAACAGTTAACGATGATTTAATTTATTTATGCAACAGAGATTCTCGTATCATTTCAGCGTGGGTCTTCTTGGGTATTTTTTTTTTTGTCTTTTTCTCGATCCCAATGTTCTCTCTCTCTCTCTCTCTCTCTCTCTCTCTCTCTCTCTCTCTCTCTCTCTCTCTCTCTCTCTCTCTCTCTCTCTCTCTCTCTCATAAAGATGCAAATCTTTCTGACTTCCAAAATGAAACAAAATAAAGAATATTTTCATTGATAAAATTTACACTAACAGCCCTATACACTATACATATACCCAGTACGTATAAAAAGATATATATATATATATATATATATATATATATATATATATATATATATATATATATATATATATATATATATATATATATATATATATATATAAATTTGTGTGTGTATGTATGTATGTATGTATGTATATGTAATGTATGAATATAATGTACAACACACACATATATATATATATATATATATATATATATATATATATATATATATATATATATATATATATATATATATATATATATATATATATATATATATATATGTATATATATATATGTCCTTGTACCTCTTTTTCTGACCCGCTGGACCTGGCGAAGAAGGTGATGTTCTGGCATACGGATGACGTGGCCGATCCACCCGAGTTGTTTTACTGGCAATGCGGATTCTAAACTCAGCAGGTTTGAACGGTCGAGAATTTCATAGTGAGGTACTTTGTCTTGCCATGTGAGCCCTAATATACGCTGAAGACAGCGAATATGGAATGCCTCAAGTTGTTTTACATGTAGACGGTAAGCCGTCCAGGATTCTGCTCCATATAGCAAGGTGGACATGCAGACAGCTCTGTACACAGCTACTTTTGTCTCTGTCTTGAGGTGGTGATTTAGGAAGACTCTGGACCTGAGTCGGCCGAAAGATGCGGAGGAATGATTTATCCGGACAACTATTTCCTCATCAATATTGTGTTTTTTAGTGGAGATGCTTCCAAGGTAGATGAAGCTATCAGCTTGTTTGATGGCTTCCCCATTCAGATAAAATACTGGGGGATCTCCTGCAATTATTTGCTGGGATAGGATTTCAGTTTTGTTAATGTTAACTTTGAGCCCCATGGCTCGGTAAATTGATGAGACAATGGTAAGGCTGCGTTGGAGGGCGTCTGGTGAGTGAGCCACCAGAGCACAATCATCTGCAAATTGGAGTTCCATTAGGTGTGTCATTGTTGTTTTTGTCACAGCCTGGAGGTGCCTAAGGTTGAATAAGTTTCCATCTAGTCGAAACTGCACTTTCAATTGATCTTCTTCGTTGACTTGGTGGCTCAGGAGGGTGACTGCAGTGAGGTAAATGTTGAATATCACTGGAGCCAGGACACATCATTTTTTTACTCCAGTTTCTACCCTGAAAAGCTGGGATTTACTACCACCCATACTTACACAGGCTTGCATATCATTGTGTAAGTTTCTTAGAATGTTAAGGAATTTCGGAGGTACTCCAAATTTAGAGAGAGCAGTCCATAAAAGGTCTCTGTTCACCGTGTCGAAGGCCTTTGTTAGATCGATAAAGGCTATGTGAAGATCACGGTTTTGCTCATGGCATTTCTCTTGTAGTTGTCGGGCCACGAATATCATGTCACAAGTGCTGCGTTCTTCACGAAAGCCACATTGCGTCTCTGGTAGTACATTTTCTGAAATGTGTATGCAAAGTCTTGCAAGCATTCTTCTTGCCAGGATTTTACTTGCAACGCCGAGCAAGGTGATGCCTCTGCTATTGTCACAGAGGGAACGGTCCCCTTTACGTTTGTAGATGGTGACAATGTCTGAGACAAGCCACTCATGGGGGACTTCTTCCATGTTCCAAATAGAGAGAATAAGGTTGTGGAGATGTTGATGAAGTAAGTAGCCCCCCTCCTTGAATAGTTCAGCTGGTAGAACATCAGGGCCGGGGCTTTTGTTGTTTTTCATGGCCCTGATGGCTTGTATAGTTTCTGGGAAAGTGGGGTTGGTATCTAGGATTTCTGAGTGAGGAACATCAGGGATGTTGTTGAGAATATTAGGCTCTACAGGATTTCGTTGGTTAAGGATCAAGCTGAAATGTTGTGCCCAGCGATCTATTATCTCCTGTTTGTTTTTTAGGAGGTTTCCTTCTAGAGAGCGAACAGGAGTTATACTACTTTTTGTTGGGCAATATAAAATTTTAATAGAGTTGTAGAGACCATGTTGATCATTTGCATCTGCGTATGAGTGAGTTTCTTTTGCACGGTCATTCCACCAGTTATTTTCCATGTCTTTGGGTATTTTCTGCACTTCTGATCTTAGCTGTTGGAACTTTTCTTTGAGAGCTACAGAAGTCGGTTGTGAGAGCCATGCATCATGCGCTTTATTTTTTGCTGTGATTAGGTCATGCATACCATCAGTGTTCATCAGTATGCAGGCCAGTGCGGACTGGTGGGGGTGGGAAATTTCAGTCCGATTGCTTACAGCAAACCAACCTAGTATAGGTGGATCATGGTGATACACAATCCCATTCACCCCCTTAAGGTATTCCCACTTCTAAAGGGATGCATAATTTACATAAATATGTGTATATGTGTGTATGTGTGTGTCTGTGCATCTGTGTGTCTATGTGAGTAAGTGTGAGTTCAATAAAAGAAATATTGAAAAGAAAGGTTCTTCATATCCAAGAAGTTCACGGCGCTAGTAAGGTGGGGCTAAATGGTGGAAAGAGCGTGGTTGTATTCGACTCCCTGCTGATGAACTTCCTCCCTAGTTGCTATTCCTAACGAGTAGTTTTGTGGTTAGCATATATATATATATATATATATATATATATATATATATATATATATATATATATATTTATATACACACACACACAAACACCTTTGTTAGTTGGGCATGGTCAGAAAAGCTGAAATAGTCAGGGCCACCTATACTAGATTGGTCTGCTGTGAGCGATCAGGCAAAAGTCTCCTACCATCACCAATCGTCACTGGACAGCGTAGTAATGAAAACTGGCCAAATTCCAGACATGAATTGACATGGCTGAGGACTTTTTCTTGTAATGGACTAGAAACGTCTGTGGTTTTTGTTGTTTTGATATATGTATGTATGTATGTATTTATATATATATATATATATATATATATATATATATATATATATATATATATATATATATATATATATATATATATATATATGCATATATGTATATATATATATACTTATATATACATATATATATATATATATATATATATATATATATATATATATATATATATATATATATATATATATAAACAGTACATATCTACATAAGTCTGTATGTGTGTGTAAGCGTGTATGCATAAGTCTATATATGCATAAACTATAAATTCTTCACAAAATGAATCGTTAATAAATATAAAAGAAAATCCCCTGTAATCTAATCCAATCTCTTCTAAAAATGTTCTCCCCAGATAAAATAATACTCAGACCCGAGATAGCATTGGAGAATTAAATCCATTTGTTTTCCTCCGAATTTTTGGGTGGGACAGAGTGAGTCAGTGTTTTTTAAATACAGCTATATTGGGGATATACAAGTATTTATATTTTCTGTATTGTTGTTTTATGTGAGATATGTATTGGCAAGTGGATTCCCTTTTTTAAAAAATATTGGAACAGAAATATATCAGTTTTTGCACATGCATACACACAAACACACTATCATATATGTATTATTATCATTATTATTATCATTATCATCATTATTATTATTATTATCATTATTATTGGCTGAGCTACAACCATAGTTTGAAAAACGGGATGCTATAAGCCTAAAGGCTCTAACAGGAAAAATTAGCCCTGTGACATAGATTCCTTTAAGGAAGGACTGGAACGTCAGGACCTCGGGGTTTTTAACTTGAGTCTGAGAAACTTCATACCTGATTTTTTTAATATTGACATATGTTATGTATTTTCAAATTCTAAGATCATTTTGCTCCCACAACTTTTCCTGTTTTTATCTCGTTTTCTATGCAAATCCCATTTTCTGTTCAAATCTCACTGACTAATGTGTTTTGTTTCTGTTTCTGTTATAAAAACGGTCCAGCTGGTGATCTCACAATATGCCACGTCACTGTAGCTGCTTTGGTTGTAAAGGGAACTATGATGGGACACCTTATGTAAAAGTCATATCCTTCCCAAAAGATCCTGAGGAGAGGGAGAGATGGATATTGGCAATGCCAAATGAGAAAGAAAGCTTGAGACGCTTGAAGGAGATATATATTTGTGAGACACATTTGAATGGGTGTCAGTTAAGGGTGGCAAGCTACCCAAACAACCTCCATCAATATTTCCTGGAATACCAAAATAACCTTTGAAGCAGGTTACCTCAGCCCCATGCCCAACATCATCTTCAACATCACAATCAAGAGCTAAAAAGGTGCATGCAGCTGCTGAGGCTGCAGACAAAAATCCGAGATTTCGACCAATTTCGCGCCAAAATTAGCTCCTATTTTCCTGGTTTTAACGTCATAAAAGACCAGAAAGATCTCTACCTATCAAGAACTGACGCTACTGGACAAACTTTCAAGCAGTTCTTTCATATACAACAAGTCAAATCCCCTTTTGGATTCCTATTCTTAAATAGAGTTGAGAAAGGTGGCATTGAGGTGCCTAAACGACTTTTTCCTTTGCAAAAGAACAGCTTGCTCTCAAAATGGTCCCAGATTAGATCCATAACTGAACAGGTAAACACCTATGAGTACACAACCCAGGAAAGTCTTCAGTACATAATAAGCCAGCTCTGCAAAATGACTGAGGCACACGAGCTTCCTCATTTAACCTTCATTCTGTCACAGCTGCGGCTTGTGTTCAAACCTCCTGATGGTCGTCAATTTCATACCGACACTCTGATATTGGCAATGCAGCTTCACAACATATCACCCAGTGCATACAAAATGATTCGTCGATCTGGCTTAATCATTCTACCATCAACAAAAAAGATAAAAGAGGTGCTTTCTAGTAGTCTGTAGGACTCCAACCTCAAAACGTTATTCGACCAGCTTAAGCCGCAGCAGCGTTTGGTGAATCTAATGTTTGATGAAGTAAAGCTGATCAAGATATTGCAATTTTCTGGAGGACATGTTCTAGGATATGCTCAAAACGTTGCAGCGGGTAGTGACCATGAAATACTTGCTTCACATGCTATGGTTGTTGAAGTTGCCTGCCATTTTGGTGGTCCATGCTATATTCTACGCATTTTACCCTGCAAAAAGCTAGCTGCCGATAAGCTGAGTGAACTTCTTACTGAAGCTGCCTCAGCTGTAGTTGGTGCTGGCTGTACTGTGATTTCTTTGATATGTGACAATTGCAATACCAATCGCAGTGTTTATTCGAAACTTGGAGGACCTGGAAGTTGTCAAGTGCTATCCATTCAAGAGCAATCTATGTTCTTAGTGTACGACTACGTGCACATCTTCAAAAATGTTCGTAACAACTGGATTACTGTTGATGGCCAGACACTCTCATTTCTTGTACATGGCAATGAGTACAAAGCTTACTGAAGTGATATTCGGAAGCTTTATGAGATCGACCGAGCTACTCCTATTCGCTTAACCAAGCTGACGCACAACGCTGTTTTCCCCAAACCCCTTCAACGCCAGAGCGTACCCTTAGTATGTCAGGTATTTAATGACAAGACTGTCGCTGCCTTAAAGACCTTCAAGGATTCAATGGGCATCAGCGAAGGCACCATTATTCTCACCCAGACAATGAGTGAGTGGTTCAAGATGATGAATGTGAAAGACCGTTTCTCAGCTAGACATCTATGTGACGAATCCAGACAGCCTTGGACAACAGACTGTACATCTTTCACTAAGTTGGAGGACGCCTGCCAAATTATATCGACCTGCACATGGCAAGGAGGTAGTGGTCGTAAGCTGAAGTTAACTAAGCAAACTGCTGAAGCATTCGTTGTGTCTACTCGTAATAATGTGGCTGCTGCCAAATTGCTTCTGGCAGAGAAAGACTTTGACTACGTTCTTTCTGCTATATTCGCGGATGAAGCCTTGGAAAAGTTTTTCAGTCAAGCCAGGCAAAGAAGTGGTGGAAACTTCTACATTGATGTTGTTGACATTATGGCTGCAGCAAAAGTTACAAATTTGCAGACACTTCTAAAGCATGACATTATGCCAGAATCTAGTTCTCGTGTGCTTGATTGCGACAAGAATTGTACTTCTTCCATAAATCCAGATGAGCGAAGTGAACTCATTGACGAGATCACTCCTCAAGACACTCGGGAGCTCTTGAGGTCTGCTGATAACCTTAAGCATAAAGTTGTATATTTGGCTGGATACCTTGTTCATAAATATTCTAATAGCACTAGTATGGAGGATATCATGGATGATGAAGATGGTAACGAGGTGTCATCTGAGTTCTTAGATCATTTGAATAGAGGTGGACTGAGTGTGCCAACTATTTCAACTGTCTTTTTTGTACATAATGCCTATAATTTGCATGCCATGACTAAAATGCATTGCCGCTTTCATTTTGCTGAATTGTTATCTTTTGTAGATGCACCTTTAGCTACTAATAATGCAGCATGTACGACTTTAGCCAACATTCTATTGAAAGCTCAGGTTCTCAATGTAAGTGACAAAGAAAAGGCTGTGAGATGCCTCAGGAGGCAAGAAAAGCTTTCCATCTAGCGATGTTCATCTAATCAAATGTTAATGTCTTTGAGTTTTGTTGTGATGAGAAATACCGTTCTTTATTTCTTATTTTAGTGTTTCATTGTTTTAGGGCTTGTTTGGAATGTTTGAGTAATACAATATTTGACAATATATATTATATTTGGACAGAACTACAGACTTGCCTCTTATTATAATCAGCCATCCATCACCATCTATGAGTTACACACAAAACCGAGTAAAAAGGACCAAAATTCACTATTTTGACCTTGAAATATGACCTTTTGACCTTGAAGATGATGAAGATGACCCCAGGTGGTGTTGAAAATGTCACTATTGAACTCACCGTCCTCAAAACCCCCATTTTGACTCAGAGAACGTGTTTCTAGCCCTTCTTAGAAGTCATTTTAGTCCAGGACTCAAGTTAATCCTTCAGACTCAAGTTAAAAACCCCGATCAGGGGACGTTCCAGTCCTTTCTTGAAGGACGATATATGACAATATTTATTAAATTCGGACAGCTCTGCAGACTTGCCTCATATTTTAATCAGCTATCTCTCACCATTTATGAGTTACACACAAAAAACGAGCAAAAATGACCAAAATTCACAAATTTGACCTTGATAAATGACCTTTAGACCTTGAAGATGACCCCAGGTGCTGTTGAAAATGTTACTATTGAACTCACCATCCTCAAAAACCCCCATTTTGATCCAGAGAACGTGTTTCTAACCCTTCTAGAAGTCATTTTAGTCCAGATTCAAGTTAATCTTTCAGACTCAAGTTAAAAACCCCGAGCAGGGGACGTTCCAGTCCTTCCTTAAAGGAGTCTATGCCCTGTGATGAAAAAAAAAACAAGGGATGAATAAACTACAAGGGAAGTAATGAACAATTAAAATGTAATATTTTAAGAACACAAATAACTTTAAATAGATCTTTAATGTAAAAAGTATAAAAACTTGAAAAAGTTAAAGAAATGTGTATATATATATATATATATATATATATATATATATATATATATATATATATATATATATATATATATATATATATATATATATATATATATATATATATATATATATATATATATATACACACACACACATTTAAACAAACTCAAAATATTTGAGAGTAACCTTACAACAATAACTAACACAAGAATCGTAAACGGAATTATCCCCACAAAAAATATTTTAGAAAAATTACAATACCCATTTGTCCCAGCTAATGGGGTAGTGTGAAGTCAGTTTATATATCGCCTGATCGAAATTTACTTTTTACAAAATAATTTCTGGTATTTCAAAAGCTTCTTTTTGTCTGATAATTCCAGGTATTAGAAAGACTTAGACTAATTTGACTCAAAAATGTGTGGAAAATGATGGAAATAAAATGTAAGATAGAAAATGCAGAACAAAAGATTATGCAATCGAAAGAAAATGAAAAAAAAAGGGACTTAGAAGAAAAGACACTTCAAAATATCAAAAAGACCCAAAGTACTTCACTCCTATGCAAAAAAGATGAATAAAGGGAGATTAGAAATAGGCCTTCTAAGAATTGAAGGACGGCTAACGAATGAAAAAAAGGAAATATGCAACATATCAGCAGAAAAATATAAGAGTGAGTTCACGCCAAGAATTGCGAATGAGAATAATGAAACAGAAACGAGAGAAGAAAATGTTGAATATCTAACGGATATAGATATTAATGAAGCAGATATTGTCAAGGCTATGAACGAAATTAAAAATGGATCGGCAGCCGGACCAGATGGAGTTCCAGCGATTTTGTCAAAAAGAAAAAAAAAAAAAAAAAAAAAAAAAAAAAAAAAAAAAAAAAAAACTGCTGACGCTATCGCGAAGCCGCTTGCAATACTGCTAAGACAAAGTGTAAATATGAGCGAGATATATGTTAAACATAAATTAGCTTATATAACCCCTATCTTCAAAAGTGGATCAAAACTAGAGGCAAGCAATTATAGACCTGTTAGTCTAACTTCACATATGAAAGTGTATGAGAGGGTAATAAAAAAGAAAATAAAGAATCATTTGGTTAAAAATAATTTGTTTAATATAGGTCAACACGGTTTTGTGTCCGGAAAAAAAGTACACAAACCCAACTGATAGCACACTATGAAAACATATACAAAAATATGATAAATGAAAAAGACACAGATGTGATCTATCTAGATTTTGCAAAAGCCTTTGACAAAAAAATGAGAAAGCATAATATTGTGGGAAAGATAGGAAAATGGGTAAAAGAATTCCTGCAAAACAGAAAACAGATAGTGGTTGCAAATGACGAGAAATCAGATGAAGCTCAGGTAATATCTGGCCTGCCACAAGGTACGGTATTAGCTGCACTGCTGTTTGTTATTATGATCTCAGACATAGACTGTAATGTTAAAAAGTCTGTAGTGAGAAGTTTCGCCGATGACACAAGAATAAACAGAGAAATTACTTGTGATGAAGATAGGAACTCACTACAGAGAGATCTAAACAAAATATATGAATGGGCGGAGATAAATAGGATGGTATTTAACTCCGATAAATTCGAATCAATGAATTATGGAAACAGAAGGAATGGTATATGCATACAAGGGACCTAATAACGAGACAATCACAAACAAGGAAGCAATTAAAGACCTTGGTGTAATGTTAAATAGGAATATGTTATGCAACGACCAAATAGCAACACTGTTGGCTAAATGTAAAGCAAAAATGGGAATGCTATTCAGACACTTTAAAACAAGAAAAGCTGAACACATGATTATCCTTTATAAAACTTATGTACAGTACGTAGTACACTCGAGAACTGTAATGTGATATGGTACCCACACTACCAAAAGTATATTGCACAAATAGAGAGTGTACAAAGGTCCTCTACTGCTAGATTAGAAGAAGTTAAGGACCTTGACTACAGGGAAAGACGGCAATTTTCAAAACTATACAGTCTAGAAAGGAGAAGAAAACAATACATGATAATACAATCATGGAAGAAAATAGAAGGAATTACTGAAAATATCATGGAGCTAAAAATGTCAGAAAGAGCAGGCGAGGTAGATTAACAGTGCCAAAAAATATACCAGGAAAACTAAGGAAGGCGCACAGGACATTAATCCACTACGCACCAGCATCGCTAATGCAGCTACTATTTAATGCGTTGTCAGCTCATCTAAGACACATATCAGGAGTGAGCGTAGATGTATTTAAGAATAAGCTCGATAAATACCTAAGATGGATCCCAGACCATCCAAGACTGGAAGATGCAAAATACAACGGAAGATCCATTAGCAACTCTCTGGTGGATAGGCCTATACGAGGTGCCTCACACTGAGGGACCTGGGGGAACCCAAACATAAAAAAATAAGGGCCCAAAGCGACACTGAGAATACCAAGCAATTCTTCTTCACTCAAGGGTTTCACTACTGCACTGTAATTCTTCAGTGGCCACTTTCCTACTGGTTACGGAAGAAGAGACTATTCGTCTATGCTAAGCAGCTCTTCGAGGATAAAGACACTCAAAAATGAAACCATTGTTTTTTGTCTTGGGCAGTGCCATGGCCTCTGTACCATGATCTTCCACTGTCTTGGGATAGAGTTCTCTTGCTTGAGGGTTCACTCGGGCACACTGTTCTTGTTTTGTTAAAGTTTTGATAGTTTATATAGAAAATATTTATTCTAATGTTGTTACTGTTTTTAAAATAATTTATTTTTCCTTGTTTCCATTCCTCACTGGGCTATTATCCTTGTCGAGGCCCATGGGCTTATAGCATCCTGCTTTTCCAACTAAGGTTGTAGCTTAGCAAGTAATGATAATAATAATAATAACAATAATAATAATAATAATAATAATAATGCTACAAAATGTTTTTGGCATTAGCAACAGAGAGAGACAGACAGACAGACAGACAAACAGATAGTAAGAGAGGGAGATAGAGAATGCTAAATACACATGAAAGTTCTTGATGTGTTATTGAAGTGATAGAGAGAGAATGATAAATACATTTGGAATCTTTAAATATAATACATTTTAATGTTCTTGATGTGTTATATAAAAGAGAGAGAGAGAGAGAGAGAGAGAGAGAGAGAGAGAGAGAGAGAGAGAGAGAGAGAGAGAGAGAGAGAGAGAGAGAGAGAGAATGTGAAATACATTTTAATGTTCTTGATGTGTTATTTGAGAGAGAGAGAGAGAGAGAGAGAGAGAGAGAGAGAGAGAGAGAGAGAGAGAGAGAGAGAGAGAGAGAGAGAGAGAGATTGTTATATACATTTACTTAATTACTTTTTTACTTCAAGGGCTGCTTTTCTGGTCATACACTGCTGGGGAACCCTACTCTGTACAGGACCTCCCCAGTCTTTTTATCATGTTCGTTCCTCGGGAACAATCAACATTTCACTTCGCGTATTGCTCGATTACTGTTAAATCATCACTATCGAAGTACTCACAGAAAAAGAAATTCTCAGTTTCCTCTTGAAAGCCTTAATATCTTCAATCATTCGCATGTCTCGTGGGAGTTTATGTATATGCATATATTTGGACGCATTAACTGTGTTAGGGGAGAGAGAGAGAGAGAGAGAGAGAGAGAGAGAGAGAGAGAGAGAGAGAGAGAGAGAGAGAGAGAGAGAGAGAGAGAGAGAGGGAATTTAAATCTAACGATGAATTAACATTTATTTCCGTCACAAAAATTTCGCTTCAAAATTAAAGTCTTAATCCGAGTATCCATATAGTTAGGGCAGATAGCGTAACCCTTTTAATTTGATTTGCATCTCTCGACGCCCTAATGATATTCTTGGGGAAGGGGGGGAGGGGTTTAACCATACTTCCAAAAGAGGGATATATCTATATATCTCGAGATTTAAGGAGACATACGAGTATATACAAGTGCTCACACAAACAAAAGTTTCTTGTGCGCAAGTTATAATTTTGTGCTTGCGTGTGTGCATATTTTTCGATGGAAGTCAAATACAAGCAAAGCCTTGATAAAATACTTTCGATACCTATTGAATTAATCACCATACATTCTTGTATAAAGGTATGTATAAAAGCCTATATATATGCATACTATGTACTTACATGTGTTTATATATAAGTACTTACATATATATACATATAAATGAGTATATATATATATATATATATATATATATATATATATATATATATATATATACATGCAATGTACTTATATATATTTGTATATAAATATACATATATATTATATATGAATACATATATATATATATATATATATATATATATATATATATATATACAGTATATATATATATATATATATATATATATATATATACATATATATATATATATATATATATATATATATATATATATATATATATACACACACACATATATATATATATATATATATATATATATATATATATATATATATATATTCATCTACTTATATGAATATACATACGTTTATACATATATATATATATATATATATATATATATATATATATATATATATATATACAAATATATATACATATATATATATATATATATATATATATATATATATATATATATATATATATATACTGTATATATACATATATATTTATATATATTTATACATTGTATACATATGCGTGTATATATATATATATATATATATATATATATATATATACATATACATATATATATATATATATATATATATATATATATATATATATATATATATATATATATATATATAAATAAATTCCTCTTTACTAAATTAGCAAAGTCAATCGTTCAAAGCCATTTATATTTAAAGCATTTCATCTAGACATTTAAACAAATTTATAATAAGTCTGGAAATACATCACTAAATAAAAGATTCATATATACTAATATCAATAGTTAAACATTACCCAATAGATAAACACTTAACCCCCCCCCCCCAATAGAGATTATTTCACCTGGGCTCCACAAGGCACTAGAAGAGTTGGAAGAGCTGGGGACTATGCAGCGTGAATTAGATGATGATGAAAGGAGAACTATTGATTTAAAAGCTCAACATCTAGACGACTGGAGAAATCTAACCGAGGCCGTTTGCATCAATAGGCCTGGGAGGAGATGATGATGAGAAACTACCGTAATAGCTAATCGTTATTTAAGGCGATATAATTGTTCTAAAAAATAATATTTTTTACCAAGAAAAACACTAGAAAAAAGTTTAGAAATCCATCAAGTAAATTCTAAACAATCATTACATCATTTGGATAAACAGCGCAACTTTCCGTACTCCTTGGAGTGTTGCCATATAGTAGAACCTCCGTTTATTCACCTACGTAGAAGCCAAGATAATAAAAGAAAACTAATTCCAACTGAGCACACACTTTATGTTAATGTATATACTTTGTGACAGAATAAATAAAGCGATTTAAAGAAATCGTAAATATGATATGATAATATATTCAAAAGAACATTCATGATATAGCACGTACACACGCATACTTATACATACATACACGCATACTTTATATATATATATATATATATATATATATATATATATATATATATATATATATATATATATATATATATATATATATATATATGTATATATACATATACATATTTATATATATCTCATTAGATAGGAATTATTCACAGAATCAGCTGGTCAAAGACGAGTAAAATAATCCAAGTTAACGAATATACCAAAAAATCAAATGTTAAATCCCATTTTACTTGCCCGTACCAAATATCCTAATTTAAACCTAAGCACTGATATGTCTTCCGTTTATCCTGTTTATCTTCTTATCTAAAATCTGAATTTTCTGGAATTATTAAGAAACTGACAGCTGTGGGACCCCATATAGATGTCTTTGTATATGTATACTCATTGTTAGTCCATCGATGTTACTAATAAGAGGAAAGTACTGACTCCAATTAAGTCTTTTCCTCTTTCTCTTCGTGGCTATAATGCATATTTCATATTCATCACGTGTCAGCTTGCTTTCGTGATATCTGCACAGTCCGTATGGATACATGCACAAACACACACACACACTCACACACACACACACACACACACACACATATATATATATATATATATATATATATATATATATATATATATATATATATATATATATATATATATATATATAGGTAGTAGGTTGGCCAGGGCACCAGCCACCCGTTGAGATACTACTGATAGAGAGTTATGGGGTCTTTTGACTGGCCAGACAGTACTACATTGGATCCGCCTCTCTGGTTACGGTTAATTTTCCCTTTGCCTACATACACACTGAATAGTCTGGCATATTCTTTACATATTCTCCTCTATCCTCATACACCTGACAACACAGATTACCAAACAATTCTTCATCACCCAAGGGGTTAACTACTGCACTGTAATTGTTCAGTGCCACTTTCCTCTTGGTAAGGGTAGAAGAGACTCTTTAGCTATGGTAAGCATCTCTTCTAGGAGGACACTCCAAAATCAAACCACTGTTCTCTAGTCTTGGGTAGTGCCATAGCCTCTGTACCATGGCCTTTCACTGTCTTGGGTTAGAGTTCTCTTGCTTGAGGGTACACTTGAGCACACTCTCCTATCTTATTTCTCTTCCTCTTGTTTTGTTAAAGTTTTTATAGTTTATATAGGAGATATTTATTGTTGTTACTCTTCTTAGAATATTTTATTTTCCTTTTTTCCTTTCCTCACTGAGCTATTTTCCCAGTTGAAGCCCCTGGGCTTATAGCATATTGCTTTTCCAACTAGGGTTGTGGCTTAGTAAGTAATAATAATAATAATTATATATATATAGATATATATATATATATATATATATATATATATATATATATATATATATACCATATGTGTATATATATATCTATATATATGTATATGTATATATATATATACATATATATATATATATATATATATATATATGCATATATATGTATATATATGTATACATATATCTATCTATCTATCTATATATATATATATATATATATATATATATATATATATATATATATATTATTGTAAATG
This sequence comes from Palaemon carinicauda, assembly GCF_036898095.1. Lineage (NCBI taxonomy): Eukaryota > Metazoa > Arthropoda > Malacostraca > Decapoda > Palaemonidae > Palaemon > Palaemon carinicauda. Next base: position 59,567,168 of record NC_090753.1, read on the forward strand.
CCTCTATATATATATATATATATATATATATATATATATATATATATATATATATATATACATACACATATATATATATACAAAAAACATACAGAAAGAGAGAGAGAGAGAGAGAGAGAGAGAGAGAGAGAGAGAGAGAGAGAGAGAGAGAGAGAGAGAGAGAGAGAGATAATTGACTTAACGATGTAGTGGCACATCAAGATATTAACAACGAGACCAAGCCTTCAATCTACATATAAACAGCGTTGTGAATGGACTATGATTTCATAATTGCAGGTTCTCGATCTTCAGATATGCAATTGCACATTTGCAATCATTAGGTTGCATGCAATCGTGCGTACAATGGATCCCAAAAATTTACCTTTTTTTATCTTTATAGTTTATATAGGAGATATTCTAATGTTACTTTTCTTAAAAAAATTTCATTTCCTTTTTTTCCCTTCCTCACTGGGTTACTTTCCCTCTTGGAGCCCCCTGGGATTATAGCATCCTGCTTTTCCAACTAGGGTTGTAGCTTATAAAATAATAATAATAATAATAATAATAATAATAATAATAATATGAAATACACATTTACAATCATACAATTCATAACATATGTGCATCATGTGATATTTACATAAGTTTATATTTTACATATACTGTATCTGTAATTGAAATTTTCACTCTTTACTATTTACAGCTTCAGCGATGAACCATTTCTCTGCCCTGATAACAGCTGATTCAGTCAGCCAATTAAAATCCCAATCAAATTCAAAACCATTCCTGTCATGCATGACTGACACTTGTCACTATCTCATGACCTTCACTATTGTGACGCCAATAGGATATGAACCATTCAATTAACGTCGTCATCGCAATGAGTGTAATTAATCATTTTTATTTAATCGTTCGGAATGTCTATATAAATCACGTCATTGCAAAAGGATTTATGGGAATGTCCAAATGAGTCATATTTTCACCTGTCAATAATACAGGATTTATAATCTATTTTCCTTTTGGTTAATTTTCCTTTTAATTCTTCTTAATTTTCCTCTTCTAATGATTTCACATAATTTGTCTTCATCCTTCGTTAGTGTTTATCTTTTTTTTTTTTTTTTTTTTTTTTTTTTGCCTTATATCTCCTTTTTAATATTTTGCTATCTGCCTTTCTTTATTTTTCCTTTGCTTTCATCTTGGATTTTCTTTTCGGTTTTCCTCTTTCGGGTTTTATTTCTGATTTCATTTTCTTTACTATCATCTTTAATTATACTTTCTCCTCTTCTTTAAGTTTCTTCGTAATCCTTCATTGCTTTCCTTTCCAATCACCTTCATCAATCCGTTCATCTCATTTTTTCATTTTACTTTCTCTTAAGTTTGCCTCCTCACTTCCTCTATCTACCTCATCATTCTCCTCTCTTAACTTTTCAACACCTCTTTTGTGAGGTGACTGTTAGGTACAAACAGACAGGCGAGCTGAATGCAATTGAGGTTTATTCAACAGTTAACGAGTTTATATACAAACAGTTGAGAGCAACAATAATTCAAGCAATTTGAAACATGCAATAGTAAGCTTAATCAGGCTTTTCTATTATCATTACGAGAGAGATCAAGAGATAAAAAAACATTAACATTATATTGTATGAAAAATGTGGCACTATTTCATCATTCTTTTTCTCTTCTCCAACCTTCCTTCTCCCTTCTCTTCATTCCTCTTTCCCCTTCCCCTTGAGCTATCATTCTCCCTCCTTTTCCCATGATCTTCCTCCTCTTCTTCTTCTTCTCTCTTCCCTTTTCCCATCATATGCCCATAATATAAGATGTCCTGAGGCTTTCATTTGATCCGCCTTAATGATTTCTGGATTTCTCGCGATTTTTCCAACCAGAAAATCTCAAATAATTTTCATTTTACCGGAAGGAATCCATCTTTTCATTTTTATATAACTTTTAAATCGTAATCAAAGTCTAAAGTATAATCTTATATTACCGTTCTCCAGAAATCAATGTTTATCTAATCTGTTGACAAAACCAAGTACATCAACTTTCCCGTTTCGTACGATAGACGATCAAAGTTGTTCCTAAACTTCTTCTTTCAGGAAGTTTTGTGATCAAGGGGGAATTGAGGTCTTAAATTAATCAATTAAATTGCTCTGCTTTTACCACGTGTAAATGGCAGGCAAATTCCCTCCCAATCGCTAAAGATTTCTTGTGTGATGAGAAAAGCAGCTGGACTACTTTTCAAGTCGTCTGTTAATTTCTGGTTCACTTCTATAACATTTAAGTTCTCTGGCTTTATAAATCAGGTTATTTCAATTTCAAGGTATGTATTCACCCCTGTCTGTTTGTCAGTTTATTTATTTGTTTGTTCTCGGTCTCTTTCCATTTCATCTAATTAGAAAACTGAATAGTTCCATTTGGGCAATAAAACTTTTTTAACATATTTATATTTAGTAAACATAACTGAAAATAGGTGTTCTGTGAATATCTAATTGTTTAAGGAATATATCAAGGTTTCTATATACCGACAAAGAAAGTATTGGGTCATTCAATCACTAAAGGTGATTATGTTACACAAACATATTCTAATACTTCATATTGAATAGAAGTTGTTTCGTATTTATTTCTCACAAGAACGTTTGAATAAATTAATAAATAAATACCAGAAAAGTGCCAATAAAATAGATCTAAAATACTTTATACATTACGTGTTTTTAAGAGTCGTTATTCCTTCTGCAGTTCATCATTTTGTTTATTTATATTTAATATCACCAAAATATCTCTCAACCAGTTTATAATCCAAAGGTGAAAACAAGAATAAATTATCATTATAAAAGTTCTTCGGATGAATTTTTTATAATTAATATCGTACTAATCTTTATAACCTCTTTAAAGGTTTCAAAGGTCACTCATGATAGACAGAGGCAAGGGACAGTGACATTGCCCTACCAAGCAGGACAATACTCTAGAGAGTGACCATATTACATATGATCAGCGCCCAAGCCCCTTCTTGTCGCAAGCTAGGACCAAGGTGGGCCAGACAATGGTTGCTGATGACCAAGCAGGTAGACTTAAAGGCTCCCCTAAACACCCCATCCTTAGCTCACAAAGATGGTGAGGTTGCAGCGGCTAAAGAAACTAACGAGTTTTAGGGGACTCGAACCCCAGTCTGGCGTTCACCAGTCAGGGACGTTACCATATCGGCCACCACAGGTTTTAAGCCTGTGAGAGGTGAAGTTAATTAAAACGGAAAAAAAATTGCTCTAATTTATAACAGTTTATGAAGAAAAAAAAATATGATATCTCACATTAATTATTCCATTCAAACTAAATAAAACTGATCTTTAGATTTTACCATTAATTTTAACATTTTACTAAAAATTTAGCTCTAATTTATAACAATTTATGAAAACAAAATTATGGCCCTTCACACATATTCAATTCAAACCATAATAATAAAAAAAAGACATTTTGATTTTACCTTCCATTTTAACATTTTACTAATTAAAAAGGAAGAAAAATTGAACTTATATTTATAGTGGCTTAAAGAAATACGCAATTTGTTTATGTTTCCATACAATTTTCTACCCGAACCTAAATAGAACAGACCTTTTGATTTTACCTTCCATTTTAACATATGTAAAAAATACCGTAATTTTAATCGGAAATTCTTAGTAAAAATATACTGTTCTCAACCATATTTCAGTAAAATACAGGCGACCGTCTTTTACCCTAGTTTGTTCTTATATTTTAGGGATTGCTGACCGTAATATCACTCCTTTACGTTAATATATTTCCTTTTAAAACGATAAAAATACTGGAATAAATGTTGCCAGACATTTACCGTTTTTTAATGCAAATTCCTAAAAGTGTATACACATAATTAAAAATGAGGTAAAAATTACTTTATATTTGATATTGGATTAAAGAAATACACAATTTTCAATCTGAACCAAAATAGAACAATGCGTTTTGATTTTTCTAAATTCGAGTTCAACCTCCAATGGAAGCTTCCTTCTTTCTATAGTATGTTGACGGAGAATCATGACGTCAGAGGTAACCCCTTGACAATAGTCATGGATGAAGCAAAAACACATCACTTGAAGAGACGATAAAAACCGTGTGTTTGTTGGAAATGATTTTGTGGCATCACTCTGGTGAAATATCTCTAGAGAAAACGTTTACCTGAACGAACGTTTTGTTATTCATAACGTTGTGATGGGTTTCTGACGTTTGGTGGAAAAGGATTTTTACGTTATTGCTAAAATGAATTATCTGAAGAAAACGTTCAGCAGAAAGAGACGTTTCATTTTTTAACAACGTTATCAGATTTTTTTTTTTTTTTTTTTTTTTTTTTACAAAATAACACTATCGACTAGGTCATTTTGTAGAGCGCAGACCTCCGTCACGGCAGCTTATTTCTCGCCCTTTTGGTTAACCGTGACTTTTACCTTTGACCTTGACATTCCAATGTTTAATAATATCCAGCTTTCTATATAGCAGTTAATCCTTGCAAGTTTCATTAATCTACGAATAAAACTATGGCCAGGAAGCTGTTCACTAACAAACACACACACACACACATTTAAACGAACACAAACAGGGGGCGAAAACATAACCTCCTTCCAACCTCGTTAGCGAAAATAAATATTCTGTAATAGAAATGTATAATGCAATAAAAGATCCTATTTTTCTTTTTCAAGATGTTTCGTAACATTTCAAAACTTCATACATGAAATATTCCTCAAATATATTCATATATTCATAGCAATAACACACTATGCTTCTGACGGCCCAGAGCTGCCATTTATCATTGGTCGAAATTTTCCCAAAAGTTGAAGAATTTCCTCATACATTCCTTTAATAATTTCCACCTACCCATCTATCTAACTATCTATTTATCTTTCTATTTATCTATCTATGTATCTATCTGCCTATTTAGAACCTTCTCATCGTCTATTTCCTTTTTCCTTTAAATCAATGAGCATTATCTATACCCTGACACCATCCCTTAATAATAATAATAATAATAATAATAATAATAATAATAATAATAATAATAATAATAATAATAATAATAATAATAATGAATCACACACATCCTATATAGGAAAATTTTCCTAATATCCTATAATCTTCAGATAGGTTTGGCTATCATACTAAATAGCATATCGCGAATTTCATTTAGCTAATTTCTCCGAGACTTTAGACTAGAACCCAAATAGAGACAAATGCTCAGTATGTATCTCTAGGATATGGATACATAATCAACACAATATGCATCTATATAATATGGATACATAATGAGCACAATATGTATCTCTATGGCATGGATAAATAATGAGCACAATGTGTATCTCAATGGTATAGATACATAATAAACACAATAAGTATCTATGATATGGTTACATAATGAACACAATATGTATCCCTATGGTATGTATAAATAATGAACACAATATGTATCTCAATGGTATGGGTCTATAATGAACATAATATGTATCCCTGTGGCATGTATACATAATGAACACAATATGTATCTCTATAATATGGCTACATAATGATTAAACCTAATGCCAGCTTCAGCGATGAACCATTTCTCTCCCCTGATAACAACTGATTCAGTCAGCCAATTAAAATCCCAATCAAATTCAAAACCATTCATGTCATGCATGACTGACACTTGTCACTATCTCATGATCTTCACTATTGTGACGCCAATAGGATAGAAACCATTCAATTAACGTCGTCATCGTAATCACTATAACTAATCATTATTATTATTTAATCGTTCGGAATGTCTATATAAATGACGTCATTGCAGAAGGATTTATGGGAATGTCCAAATGAGTCATATTTTCACCTGTTGATAATACAGGATTTATAATCTATTTTCCTTTTTTGGCTAATTTTCCTTTTATTTCTTCTTTAATTTTCCTCTTCTAATGATTTCACATAATTTGTCTTCTTCCTTCGTTGGTGTATATTTTTTTCTTTCATTTTTACCTTGTCTCTATTTTCAAAATTTTGCTATTTCCTTTTCTTTATTTTCCCTTTACCCTCACCTTACATTTTCTCTTCGGTTTTCCTCTATTGGGTTTTATTTATGATTTTTTCTTTCCTCTCATCTTTAATTATACTTTCTCCCATTCTTTCAATTTCTTCATAGCCCCTCATTGCTTTTCTTTATCAATCCGTTCATCTCATTTTTTTCATTTTATTTTCTCTCTAGTTGAGCTCTTCACTTCCTCTACTACATCATTCTCCTCTCTTAACTTCTGAATACCTCTTGTGCGAAGTGACTGTTGGTACAAAAAGAGAGGCGAGCTGAATACAAGTGAGTTTATTCAACATTTGAAGAGTTAATAAACAAACAGTTGAGAGCAATAATGTCACAATAATTCAAACACCGTGAAACATGCAATGGCAAGCTTAATCAGGTATTTCTATGATTAGTGCAGGAGAGATCAAGAGATAAAAAAGCAATAGCATTTTGGTACACTATTTCATCATTCTTCTCTCTTCTCCAACATTCCTTCTCCTTTCTCTTCCTTTCTCTTTCCCCTTCCCCTTAAGCTATCATTCTCCCTCCTCTTCCCCTGTTTATCCTCCTCTTCTTTTTCGCTCTTCCCTTTTCCCGTCATCTGACGATGATATATAAGATGTTCCTTAGGCTTTCATTTGACCCGCCTTAATGATTTCGGGATTTCTCACGATTTTTCCAACCAGAAAATCCCAAATAATTTTTATTTTACCGGAAGGAATCAATTTTCCTATTTCTATATAACTTTTAAATCGTAAACAAAGTCTAAAATACAATCTAATATGACCGTAATACAGAAATCAATGTTTATCTTATCTGCTGACAAAAGCAAGTACATCAACTTTCCCGTTTCGTACGATAACCGATCAAAGTTGTGTACCTAAACTTCTTCCTTTAGAAAGTTGTTATCTCGGGCGAATTGAGGTCTTAAGTTAATCAATTAAATTGCTCAGCTTTTACCACGTGTGAATGACAAGCAAATTTCCTTCCAATCGGTAAAGATTTCTTCCGGGATGTGAGAAAAGCAGCTGGACTACTTTTCAAGTCGTCTGTTAATTTCCGGTCCCCATCTATAACATTTAAGTTCTCTGGGTCTGTAATGTAGGTGAATTCAATTTCAGGGTATGTATTCACCCATGTCTGTTTATTAGTTTATTAATTTGTTTGTTTGTGAGCAACTTTATACGAAAAAAATCTACAGTAGTTCATTTTGGGTTAGATTTATAAATTCGTATTATATATCCTGGTGCTGGGGCCAGTGAGGCCATTCAATCTCCTGTAATGGTAAGTTAAAATTTCCATTATGAAAGAACCCACATCATTAGATTTTATTGCTATAAACTCTGACTCTCCATCAATCAATCAATCAATCAATCACTTGAAATCCTGACTTTAGCAAAGACACAGAGAGAAAACCATTTCGTGCTGAGGATGGTCACTGTTTCCAACGGGGATTAAAAACATGCAAATGGGGAAGATGAAATTTCTTCTTCTTCCCCTTTGGGAAAGATAATTGACTCTCATTAGACTTAATTCTGGTGATTTGAAACCAAAGTGTAAAGGTGGAGGTATGAAGAGCCAAGCTATTGGGTTGAAAGCCAGATTTGCTTGACGAAAAATCCTTTTTATGAGACTTTTATAATTTATGCACTTATATATATTAATAAATATAATGATATTTAATTAGGTTATTGAAGTGATTGTATTTGATCAAGTAATTATTAATTTCGTATAATAAAAAAAAAAATCCTATTTCCTTTCACCTATATTGGGCATTTTAATACCAGAATACTCTAAAACACCGCAGTGGATAACACTTTGATAATTATCACAGAACTGTGATTGGAATGTTGCTTACTATATGAACAACTTTTAATCGGCATTTATGTTTAATCAAATGTGAAAGCATTAGGGAAAATTTAAACAATTCTGCTTTGATTCCCCCGAAAAAATAAAAAAAATACTATCGAATAAAAAAAAAATCTCTGAAATTTTGTCCATTCCCTCTATCATAACAATATTAGTAATATATTGATATTTTCGACAATTTCTACGAAGTCGTAAAAAGCATAAATTAATTTTTTTTTTTTTTTTTTTTTTTTTTTTTTTTTTTTTTTTTTTTTTTTTTTTTTTTTTTTTAAATATCCAGAGATTTTGACGACCTCAAATCTCCGTCAAGATGAGGAAATTTAATCCCCACTTGAAGGTTGGAAGACCTAAATTGAACCTTAACAAAATCTGAAGAAACTTTAATGCAACTCTTCTAACGTACGAACGCTGCCATGAATAAACAACACAGAACAAGCATAAAACAGAGAAAAGAAAATAAGCTAAAAAAGGCCTTGATAATATAAATTTATATCTAAAATTGAAAGGGTTATAATTAGCATCATTAGAGCCACTAATAGGCTCAGGTATTTGGAGTGACTTTTAATTAACTCTAGTTTCGATGCCCTAAAAAGTTCCCTGTAACATTAGTGTACGAAATAGAAAAATTTCTTGGCGACGACGACGAGTAGATTTGACGAGTAGATTCAACTAGTAGATTTAACAAATAGATTTGACGAGTCTATTTTGAGAGTAGATTTGACGAGGAGATTTGGAAAGTAGATTTGACGAGTAGATTTAACGAGTCGATTTGACGATTAGATTCAACGATTAGATTTGACGAGTAAATTTAAGTAGTAGATTTGAAGAGTAAATTTAACGAGTACATTTATTAAGTAGATTTGACGAGCATATTTAAAGAGTTGATTTGATGAGTAGTTATGACAAGTAGATTTGACGAGCATATTTAAAGAGTTGATTTGATGAGTAGTTATGACAAGTAGATTTGACGAGTAGGACAGGTGCATAATTGGGATATCAAAAATAGGAATGGGAATGGGAATGGGAATACTCCACTAATCACAATATCTGATTGTTTCATTAAACTGATAAACGTCGGGGGATCAAACTGCATTATTTCATATTGATTATCTCGAAAGGAGAATGACTCAATCAGCAGTTAGTTGTTAGTGTTCTCAATTGCAAATTGCACAAAGGTATTTAGATTCCTAATTGCAACTTGCCTACAATTATTATTATTTGAAAAAAGGACACGGGGCTCATATCATTAAAGGCCGATCCACACGACCCGTTTTCTTTCCGACAGGCTTGTTGGTGGCTAACCGCCATCGAAATGTTGTACATTCACACGAGGCGTTCCGTATCCGTTTACCAGCGCGCGGTTTTCATTGTTTACTTAGACGCTGTCACGTGAGGACAGAGTAAATTACGATAATTTTGACACTATAAAATGTTGGTTGATAACTGTCTTGATAAAATAAGTTATGCAACTTCATAATACTTCATGCACCATGCCAAGAATATTAAAATTATGATAAACTCACCTCTTTTATTTAATGCCTCTCCAGTCATTTTCCATATCTTATTTTTATGTAAATCATCTCTATACAACTTGTTTGCTACGTCAAACATCCCATACCCTTGAAAAATTTCAATTAACCTCTCATACATGATGTCAACAACAAACTAACTAATTTATATGACTTTATACTGTGAGGAAAAGTCGCGGTTGTAGGCCAAGAAACGAACGGGTACGATACAGGTCCTCATTCACACAAAACATCACCCACCCGTTGGCTGAGACGGATGGCTAACGTCCGTCAAACCGGACGAGGTTTCTTGGAAAGAAAGCCGAGCCGACTTGGACGGCCGACGTCCGAGGACCGCCGTCAGCCTAACGGGTCGTGTGAACAGTTGCATTTGAATACACGTAAGAAACCTAGACGCTGCTTAACCGACGCCCAGCCTGTCGGAAAGAAAACGGGTCGTGTGAATCAGCTTTAACTCGGCTCTTTTAAAAGATAATTTTGCTTGATATTCTTTCTACTTAAATAAAATTAATTTAAACTAGGCTCTTTTCAAAGGTAATTGCTTGGCGTTAAATTCCGCTTGATATTATTCTTTCTTTAATAAAAGGCAACAACCAAGATAGCTAGTGTACGCATCTCGTCATAAAAGACGGCTAAATATTTAGATAGTTATGCACACACACGCCCAAAGTACAGATCCAATTCTTCACACCCCGTCGCCCTTTCCTAACTACAACACGACAGTTTTGGAAATTTATGGGAGATTGTGATTTTCGACTGTACTTCTCGGGGCACCCTCCTCTAAACAGGGTATGTCTAATCCCTCTCCCCCTTACCCGAGGAACTGGAAGAGACCGAGTAGTGATACGTTTGTCAATGACACTCAGCGTAACAGGAAATAAATATCATATATATACTGTGTCTATATATATATATATATATATATATATATATATATATATATATATATATATATATATATATATATGTGTGTGTATGTGTGTATGTATGTATGTATGTATGACTTCATATATTTTTAATTAAAATATTCCCAATCTTTTTTAAGTAGTAATAAATGGCTTCCACTCTCTCTCTCTCTCTCTCTCTCTCTCTCTCTCTCTCTCTCTCTCTCTCTCTCTCTCTCTCTCTCTCTCTCTCTCGTCTTAGATTTGGATTGTATTGGAGTCATATATTTCTACCGTATGGCCCACCACAGGGGCATGGGAGGCCATTCAGCATTAGAAGGCTAAAGGTGATGCAGATATCCAACTTAGATTCTCAAGTGATGTCTACAATTAACAACTTGAGGAGCACTGAAGGCAAACGCTCTAGTCGGAATTTTCCATTTTGATCCAAAAAAAAATCTCAGAGATCAATTCCTTTCGAAAGCTCGTGGTGATGATGACAAGTACAGTTGGCGTCATTAATTCCGGTACATTCATGGGAAGACGAGGAGATGGTTGACAGCTGTACAATTTAACAAGAGAGAAACTTAGCAACGCTGCAGGATGAAAAAAAATTATCTAAACTTGTAAACACGAGATCAAAAGCTATTTTATTAATTTTAGAAAGTGCTGTTGGGAAAATAACAATATTCCTCTATTCAGCATTTCGTAAAATTGATAAAAACCTGCTTTTGGCAAGTGTTTATAAGCTCAGCTTCTTTGTTCTATAAGCAGCGTTGCCAGCAGTTTCTCTTTGGGCAAAAATAGCGTTGCCAGATAAACTGTACAACTGTCAGACGTCTCCTTAATTCCCTGTGAAGTGTACCGGAATTAATGAAGCCAACTGTACATATTCACCAAGATTCTTGGAGGAGATTTTTTGTATGATGACAGTGGCTTTTTTAACTTCATATTGGAAGCTGAGAGTCATACTTCTTTTTCTAAATTTACATAATCTTAAATATTCTATAATTATGTTATTCATTTATTATTATCTTTATTCTTGCGGTCCCTAAGCTTACTAAAACCGACATCAATGACAATTGATGTTATAATAGCCGCTAAATGTCAATCATTTATTCATTCACTAAACAAATATAAAAACTAACTCAAGTGAAAACTTAATTACAAATTGTTTATTTGAACCGAATGAACAATTTGAGTAATGCAAATAATTCTTGGAAAACCTTTGTAAAAACAGAAAGTAATTTCTTTTTACATCTCGATTGACTGATGAGAATAATTGAATTATTAAAAGAATTAGTTATGTTTAACGATTATACATTACAATAAACATGGACGCACGCATTATATATATATATATATATATATATATATATATATATATATATATATATATATATATATATGTATATATAAATATATATGTATATATATATGTATATATATGCACACACACACACACACACACACACACACACACACATATATATATATATATATATATATATATATATATATATATATATATATATATATAGATAGATAGATAGATAGATAGATAGAGATAAAAAGATATACACAAATATACATATATACATACTGTATATATACCTATGTATATATATATATATATATATATATATATATATATATATATATATACATATATATATATATATATATATATATATATATATATATATACAGTATGTATATATATATTTGTAAATACACACACACACACACACATATATATATATATATATATATATATATATATATATATATATATATATATATATATGTGTGTGTGTGTGTGTGTATTTACAAATATATATATACATACTGTATATATATATATATATATATATATATATATATATATATATATATATGTATATATATATATATGTATATATATATATATATATATATATATATATATATATATATATATATATATATGGCATAAACCAGAAGCAATTAAGAATTTTTAAGCATACGACTTTTACATGGAAAACATCTAAAAAGAAAATCGAATATACACACACAATGCCTTTAGTCAAGGAGGCATTTTTTCTTATCAAAACGGTAACTACAGCAAATAATGGCGACACCGAAAAAAGAAACAGAAAGAACTTATATCGTCTCCCTCAAATCCCACAACTAAACCTTTCTCCATCTCCTGTCTTCCGTTATTATAAAGGGATTCATTTAACTCCCCCCAAAAAAACGTTTATAGTACACTGTTTATAAGTTTAAAGGCCGCTCATGAATGGCAGAGGGAAGGGATAGTGACATTGCCCTATCAAGCAGGACAATGCCCTAGAGACTGATCATATATATATATATATATATATATATATATATATATATATATATATATATATATATATATATATATATATATATATATATATATATATATATATATATATATATATATGATCAGCGCTTAAGCCCCCTCTCCACCCAAGATAGGACGATGGAGGGCCAGGCAATAGTTGGAAAAGCGGGATGCTATAAGGCCAAGGGCTCCATTAGGGAAAATAGAACAGTGAGGAAAGGGGCATACTTAATAATTAGGGAATATGATTAAGATTTCACAGTGCCTAATGCTAGCTAACAATTAGCTACCTCTTAGTGGTCCACACCGGACCACTTCATCCCCTTCAACGCAGGTTATTCTATAAAGGTGGAGTACTGGTGGAAATCTTTTGAACTTTCCCAAACGACCTCAAACGAGTATAAAATCCTTCTGGATGTAATATAACACATCACAGTTATGCATATTCATATAGAAAGTGTATATCTCTATAATTCGACAAAGGACAAAGAACTTGTATCTGATTGCACTAAATTCCTTTGCAAACACCAATTTGATTATTCCCGAAGAGGAAACAATTCACTATAGAAAAAAAAAACAACTAAAATTTTCAAAGTTAAGAAATGTAAACGAAATTCTATCTTGTATTTGCTATGAATTAAGAAAGCGTCAAAACAACTTCAGAGATCAAAAACATGAAAGAAATTGTATTTTATATTTGCTATGAATCAAGAAAGCATAAAAAGCTTCAGAGACAAGACATAAAAGAAATCGTATTTTGTATTTGCTATGAATTAAGGACGCCTAAAAAAAAACTTCAGAGATAAAAGACATAAAATAACCCGAAGCGAAGAGGACTAAAAACGAGTTCCTCCACCTGGCATGACTGAGATACCTACGGCAAGTGGCCCAAAGGTGCCTGAGAGGTCGACAGTATTGAGGCATCACTTGAGGAAACGAGATGTGATCCTTCCAAGGGCGGCGCCTCCTTTCAGATCTCCGTCTCCGGGAAATTACTCCGACATTATGGGCTCTTACTTTTAGGAGTGGTTTGTAGGGATTTCTTGGGAGAGGATTCCGGGGGATTTATTTACACCTTGAAGGATTTTCTTATTTGATATATGGGGGATTTCACGTCGCTGTTAGGTGTTATTTCTCTTTCTTCGTCTGCGGTAAACATTTCTCTCAAACCATTAAGGTACGTATATATAAAGTATACACACAAACGCACACACACACACACACACACACACACATATATATATATACATATATATATATACATATATATATATATATATATATATATATATATATATATATATATATATATATATATATATATATTACATTAGGATGGCTCCCTGGTCTAGGTTCTAAAAATATATTATAGTATGACTCGTGAATGGGAACCAAACATATCATATATATATAATACGACTGGCAAGTTACTTAACCTCTTGATTCTCAAACTCACATGGTTGCTTTTACCTTAAAACTGTTACACTTTAAAACATTAATACACGATTTCTGAGACCGTTAAATAACTCCCAGACAGCAACATATAAAACGCTCAATATCCAAAGGTCTCTTAAGTACACTCAAAACTAAACTGGATAATTACTCTAAGTATTATTTAAGACTTATCTAAAACTTGCTGTGGTTCACAACAGGATACGAGCATAATCTGGATCTAAATAATGATGATTGGAATAATACACTCTTTAAAAAAATAAATATATTCTATATTAATTAAAACACTTTGAAAGAATTAACACGATAACAAAATAATTCACTCGAAAAAAACCAAGTCTGAACAAAACTTAGATTGCGACAAAAATGTTACGATTTGAAAATTAAATATGAACTTGACTTGAACTATTATATCTGTATAAACCTTAGCCTAAGAAAAAAAATAATGCAATAAAAATTATACAAAATCTTGAAATAAATCTGAATAATACAATGTTCAAGTTTGATACTTAATGAAAATGGATAACCAGATCACGACACAAAATCTTAAGCTTCCTACAGGGCCAATTACAAACACTTTATGCAATGCCAACACTCACCCTAAGTCAATGAATTCAAAATCACCGTTTCGTCTTGCGTATCTTTTCGACACTCAATTTGCTTTGGGGCACAGAGTCCCTTAGGAGAGGACATACTAAGATGTACTGAACACTTTTAACAACAATACTCAGAGCTGCATGCAAAAGGGAGAGAGGGGAAAATCTGTCTTAAGGCTGCAATGTCTATCTCGATCTAGGTAACCTAACCTAGGTGTCGCCTTTTATATGAAATTTGGCGAATTCCAGAAGTTTCCAAGATCGAGGTCTGGTAGCGTGGGGGCTGGGCCAAGCGTCAAAGTTGCCGAGTATCCTCTCTTGAACGCTACACTCACGCCACACCAGACGACTCTCTCAGGCTGCTAGCTTGACCCACCCTGTGTCCCCAAAATAAATAAAAAAGATATCCTCTCACCAGCCTTCACGACATTTCTAATGCACATGATAGAGAATTTTTGAAGCACATGTTACTGAACCTTCTCTTTCAAACATAACGCAATACTTCATATAATATAAAAGAACATTACCGAAGCACTTGTTCATATCACGCACGAATCCCATAACACTCTCAAATATATTATGTAAGACTTCGTACCAAACATACATGATATTAAAGCTAATTCTTAAAAATAACGTAAATCTACATATATTAACTTGAATACAATTAAATTCACGAGAAAAAGTCTTACGTAATTTACATAAAATACTAACATCTACATGAGAGGAGCTCATTTTACAAGCTGGGGATCATTTCAATGCACAAAGGAAATATGAATAAAATCACGAATAAACTATTGCATTTACTCTACACTAGACCAGCTTTGTAAGATATATATATATATATATATATATATATATATGTATATATATATATATATATATATATTTATATATATATATATATATATATAAGAAGAAGAAGAAGAACTGTGAAAACTACCAAGATAATGAAAATGATGTATACAAGAACTTTCAGGTGACCCGGCGATGTGGAGAAAACGGACAAGAATAAGCAATTGAAAAGGCAATATGATTAAAATGCTAAGAAGAAAAAAAAGCCTTACACGACTGCATGTATGGTAGGCCTATGATAGATGTATGGTAAAAAAAATGGTTTTGCTATCAAGGAAATGCATGAGTGCCTTAGCATTCCAGAGAATAGCGCCCGCTTAGGAGAGAGATATTTTTTTTGGGGGGTGAACATATTGAGGAAGAATTTTTCTCCTATTTTTGTAGAATCTGCCCAAACCATTTGTCACTATTGTGATGAATCGAAACAATATGACGTCATAGATGACCCAGCCTCTAATTCCAATTTAAGGTCAATAATCCAAACGATTTCTGAGCTGATATCTGAGGTCAAATTAAGTGGTCTTCCCCTACAACTGGTCTCAATCATCGTAACTCACAAACTATTACATTTTATAAAGGTTAGATGTATTCCTTTTTCAAGAGATTAAAACGCAATTATTTTTTCAAGATTGGCTTTTCAGCATCGGTTGACATAAATAACACAGGGTAGA
>NC_090753.1:59588389-59598389 GCF_036898095.1 Palaemon carinicauda
CAGTGGATGGAATAATCAATAATTGATAATTGAACCAAAATCAAAAGAGATGGAAAAAAAAATGTTTATTTGACTTATGCTTCGCCAATTAAATGCTTACTATTACATAATTGAAATGATTAAATTGAATAAGATTATTCATGAACCTATTATTTGATAATAGCTTTGTATCAAAAGATTTCAAAGCAACGGTGAATAGAATTACTATTCATTAATCCTTTATCAAAACCAGAGATAATAAAACTGTTTATATCGCTATAGCTTCGGGTTTGAGGATTGAGCTGTGTTAGTGGAAAGAGCGATACCTGATCATAACACTACTTAAACCCGAGAACAAACTAAACAGAGATTTTCCTTCTCTTCTGAAGTTTTCTTTCCACTTCTGTTTAACCGAGCAAGCTTCCTTTCCTCTGCATTCAACAAAGGGTAACCAATTAACGACGGACAACAATAACACAGCCGATGTCAACATTGACTTAGGGTAAATGCTCAAAGCATTTTAATCATGAGAGTCGAATAAGTGAATTCCTTTTGATATATTCACATTCAACAAACATGACATATTAAGGGAATGATTGAACTGTTCTACGGTGGATGGGCGTCTCATCATTTGCCAGAGGACATCTGGTTCCAGATATGTGGATGGTAATTATATTGGGGGAATGTTGTTTGTAATGTTATTGCAATGGACGCCAAACGTCTAAGGTAATACAGACAGAAATTCTTCTCTACTCATGTAATCTTCTGCATTTAATAGTGCTACCAACAATAACGACAAATGCAACCATTTTTAGTGCACTGCAGGACAAAAGCCTTAGACATGTTTCGGGGTTGGCCATTGGATATCCACCATCACCACTGCAGATTGGTGATGGTGGGAGATTTTCGTCTGACCGCTCAAAGCAAACTAACCTAATATTAGTGGCCAAGGCTTTGCTGATCACAGCCTTTCGCAAATACTTTCACCACGTTACGGTATCCCACTTACAAAGGGATATATATATATATATATATATATATATATATATATATATATATATATATATATATATATATATATACATACATAAACACACACACACACACATATATATATATATATATATATATATATATATATATATATATATATATATATATATATATATATATATATATATACACACACACATTATCCATTTGGTTTTGAAGTTTAGAAAGTTAGAAATTACGGTTAAATGTCGAAGCAAATATATATGCTAATATTAAGTCCCAGTTGTTATAGGTTTATTAAACAGAAAAATAGTCTTTTCAATGAACAAAAAATAATCATAACTACTGAAATGTTCAACTAAACAAGAACATAAAATGATTCAGATGAAGAAATAATTGAATAATTGTTATAATGTAAATTACACTGATGATAAAATCTGCAATTAGAGTCATTAGTTATAATAAGGATAATTGTGATAACATTAGATATATAATCTAATACTAATAATTTCTCGATAGATGATCGGTCCTTTGATGCAAACACAATTGCCTCAATAATATTTTGTTAATTAAATTACAAAACCAGAATATTGAATCCTTTGACTCTCTAATCCCAGAATCATTTCAGAAAGTCGATCAAACTTCCCCAGAAGTCAAAACATCATTATTCATTAAAAGTAGGAATAATCTCGTCCAGAGGGAAATGTATAAAGCTGTCACAGACCACAGGGAGGAGGAGGAGAAGGAGGAGGAGAAGGAGGGGGAGGAGGAGGAAGAGGAGGAGGAGGAGGAGGAGGAGAAGCAATCTCTAATAACAATTGTCGGTTTGCCTTCGCCTCTCGCCTGAAAGGAAGCTGCATCTCTGCTTCTCATTAATGGGATTAAAGTGTTGTCGAATGTGGGAGGGATGTGGAAGCTTCATCTTCATTCTTGCTTAAACAGAATATAGATGAATCAATTAACAATCTATTAAAGTTACGTTGTTATGAGGTACACTGGCTACTTTAATAATAATAATAATAATAATAATAATAATAATAATAATAATAATACGGAATGAAATATATACAAAGCATATCATTCATAACTTTCTATATCATAAAAAGTTGGCCTTCTACCAAAACTTTCCTCTCAGTAACATGAAAAGTCTTCTGTCAATTTACTTTCTATGTAAACATTATGTTTGTCAGTCTCAGGTAATTATCACACACCAACTGCCCTCTATGGAGGACAGGGAAGGTACTCCTTTTATTCCAAGATACACGGTAGGGCTGTAAGCTCACAAGACTGGGATATATGCATACATACATACATACACACTAAAGAAATAGGTTAAAACACTTCTTCCGGATAGATTCATCACCAAAAATCCTAAAATACTTTCTCAATAAGCCCTTTTTTCTTCAACTGAAGAAGAAACAGACAAATGTGTTTCTCAAAAGTTAATTTGTTATCAAGAATCACACCTAAAATCTAAGTCATATATATTTACAGAAATATTATCAATGCTCAAGTTAGGATGGTGATGACCCATTTCCTCGACCTACTAACAATCATACTTTGAGTTTTTTAGTGTTCAACTTCAAACCCCAAATTCTATCTGAACCTCTATTAAGGGATTCAGCACACCCAGAACTATATTTAGGAGATGGACCGTATGCAAAGAGAGTAGCATCATCTGCATAAGTAACAAGCTTGTTTTCTAGCCCCAACCATATGATATCACATTGCTATGCTCACTATGACCACTCTTTACAATCTATTACTCAAAAATTCAATAATAATCATGAGAAAAGACCCACTTACCCATTTACTCCAAACTTTTTGAGTTTGAACAAAAGGACCAAGGGTGAAAGACTCCACTAAAATCAAGGCCAATCATACGAACTTTTCCTGACCACAGTCAAGAGATTTCTGTACAGCATTGGACATTATAAGAAGGGCAACAGAAGCTCCAAGGCCCATATGAAAGCTAAATTGCAAACTAGGGAACAAATTTTCTTCAGCACAGCTATCTAAACTTTTAGTCAAAAGTCGTTCGAAAACTATAGGAAATGTAGGAGTTATTGGGAGGTAATCAGCAGAGCTATATCTACCGAGTAACTATTTACCTAAAGAAGTAATATTAACAATTCTCCAACAAGTGTTCCAAGAATCTCATTTTGCTAAATTGCTGAAATTAACAAACAACATAGGACCTAAGTAATCAGCAGTTTTTTATAAAAAGAAAACAAAAATACCATTAGGGTCAACACCTCCATTAGCATCGAGGTCCATCAACAGTTAGGCCTAAACTAATTTATTTAGCCTAAGAAAAACAGGAATAAAGATCGAGTTTCTAATTACTCTGCTTACTGCCAAACACATCAGCCTTTTCCTTTCGACAGTGAGTACACACACACACACACACACATATATATATATATATATATATGTATATATATATATATATATATATATATATAGGCCTATATCATCTCCTCCTACTCCTATTGACGCAAAGGGCCTCGGTTAGATTTCGCCAGTCCAATACAGGGTCTTTAGAATTAGAGTTTAGTGAAAGATTGAAAAAAGGAAATCAAACAATGGCTTGGTTAAGTAAAATTTGGAAATAAAATCGCCTAAAATTTCATATAAAAAACAGACTATATATCATTTTTTTTTTTTTTTTTTTTTTGAGATCGGTGTTACTCTATGGACATGAGTCATTGTATGACAGTGAAACAATCTTCAATAGATTTAGTAGATTTGAGAATAAAGCCTTCAGAGGGGTATTAGGAGTTAAATGGAAGGATGGGATGAGAAATGAAACTATAAGGGAGAATACTCGAGTACCATATGTGATTGAGATCATGATGAGGCGGTAAATGGAGATGGTTTGGGCATGCTCTTCACACTCCCCAAGAGAGGTTAGTTCATTAAACGTTTAACTGGGCTCCACAACGCACTAGAAGAATTGGATGATATATATATATATATATATATATATACATATATATATATATATATATATATGTATATATATATATATATATATATAATCTTTAAAAGGCAACGCACGTGGCATCAACCATCTTAAGACAAGGCTATTACTATATTGTTATGTTTTCCTGTTATAACGAACAGAATTTTGAACGAAAAGAAAAGAGACTTTTTACTGCGCAGTTTCATCTATTCAACTTTTCCTGACAGCTTTCTCGTCCCAAGATTAAGGCTTTCATCGAAGAACTTCTAAAGATAATCATTATACTTAAATAAAGGAAGTAATGGCTATGGGAGGTTGATGTCTGCTGAATGCATCAGTATACAACAGCCTATTTTGAAAGTTAAATTTCCATCCGGAGGACATTTCATTGCATTCTGATTCCATAAATTATTCTTGAGTCATGGACACGGATCTTTTGGAGCAAAAGTCAATGATAGTTTATCAAGATACAACATTTCAAGAAACCAAATGTAAATCAGTCAGTCAATCTAGATAGACTGAGATAAAATATCGCGTTACAAATTGGTAAATGTAAACTTTATTCTGTACTAAATAGATATCGACATTTTTCAAAAAGTGGAAGATATTAATTGTTATTTATGATAATTAAATTTTACAAATTTCAAATAAATACAATACTTATTTAACCAAATTTGTAATGTTGAAGAGTAAAGCTTAATCATAGGGAAAAATGTAAGGAAAACAATCAAATGAACATAAATACTAATGAGAAAAGTGATAAAACAAATTATTGATAAAACTATAGTTTAGAAGTAATTTCATGGGTATTATGAAAGCCCCACTTTTATTAAAACAACGGTAAACATGGTTAACCATCGGTAAACATCGACGAACATCGGTAAACAACCTAAGCCAAATGAGTTCCTCAGTGAAGTGCTTATGTTTAAATTCCTTATCAATGCAGCAAAAATAAAAAGAATAAAAATAATTAAAAAGTAGGTTCCTTTGAAAATCAACCTCAACAGAGTTTAACTATTACCAAACCGACAGAAAAATTCCCTTATAAAAACAACTAAACGTTTGGCTCCACAAGGCACTGGAAGCGTTGGAAGACCCAGTCCCACATGGCTGAGGACTATGAAAAGTGAAGCAGGAGATGATGAATGGAGAAGTATCAAATTAAAAGCTCGAGATAGAGACGAATGGCGAAATCTATCCGATGCCCTTTGCGTCAATAAGCGTAGGAGGAGATGATGATGATGATGATGATAAAAACAACAATAATAACAACCTAACACAAATTGTTCCTTTAAGAAAAGCTAATTCAGGGAAATGTCAATTGTTGGCGAAAATCGAAAAGAGCAACAAACAGGTCAGAAGAAATTTCAGATTTAGACGTTTTTTTCTGAAATCTGACGCCGTGGAGAAATTGAGATGAGAATCAGCAGCTGAAGACCAGACAGGCGAACAATACTCGAAACAAGGTAGAATGAAAGAATTAAAACACTTCTTTAGAATAGGTTTGTCACAGAAAATCTTATAAGATCTCCTGATCTTCCTAAAAAGTTTCCATTTCTTCCTTAGTATGAGATGTTGTTGGTCCATAAGTTTGAAGGATCTTCAGTTTATACTTCTGTTTTAGTTTGATAATCAGCCTTCTGGAAACGTTGCTAAGGTTGTAGAGGCTGTGCAGTGAGAACACGTGGTGTTGTAGCCATTGATTTTAGACTTTTCAAAGCGTTATAAACATTATAAAGGTTGAGTAATGAAATTTTTCTCTGTTACCTGTAAGATTTTTATAAGAAAAATCACTTCATTTTCTTTGTTCCTTTCATGTCCTGTGAAGCCAAATATATAGCCCTCTTTTAATGCTCCCTTTGCTAGCCTTCGAGGGGATAAAACATTCCATGGAAAGAACATTTAGGGCATAAAAACATTCCAGAGATTGATATAGGAATGGCAGTCGATACCTCTCTCTCTCTCTCTCTCTCTCTCTCTCTCTCTCTCTCTCTCTCTCTCTCTCTCTCTCTCTCTCTCTCTCCAAAAGGCGATCCCAATATTGCTTGTCATTTACTTTCAATCTCAGAAGAATTTTTTTTATCTTTCTTTTTGAAAAATCTCGCCAACGGAAAAAAAGGTTTTGTAACTAAATAATGTTTGATGATAATTGAAAGCAAAAAATAAATTCTCTATGAGAATATTCTACGAACCATGCACTCATATATAAGATATATATAAATGTTTCCAAGAAATAAATCTTATAAATTTCTTAATAAAAATTAGTGCACACTAATAAATACTAATAATATATTGCATCATTATTCTCAGAAAAAACTGAAAAAATACAACTTGATTTATGTATAAAATCTGGCGTTGGAACTTTAGAAAGAGGGTATATACCTTCCTCATCTTGGCACTCTTACTGAGTGCTCCTTGAGAAAGGGTTTGCTATTTATTCCGTATAGGTTTAGATTATATCAATATAACTATTTTAGGTTTAAGGATTATGTAGTTTTCCATAAATTACAAAAAAAAAAAAAATTAAATTAATTCATACTTACAACCACGATAGCCCCCCCCCCCCTTTTTTCAACCCACGGCCACCCTCCCCCCCCCCCTCTTCCATAGTTGACACAAGGCTGTTCCTTTTACCTCTCCGATATTTTGCACCAAAAACCGAGTTTTGTTAATTCCACGGTTTTAGTAGACTCTGGAATTCAAGGAAAGTTTATAATGATATATTTTTCTAATACTTAGTGTAATTTATCCCATTTTGTGTTAAAATATGTGAAAAGTTACAAAATATCTCCTCTCGGTGACTTCGGCAAGTGTTATTAGATTTAGACTTACTATCACAATACTTTATAATCTCTTTATTCGTTAACATTATTTAATCATAAAATATATATCTGAAGAAGAAATGTAGGTTAATAAATAAGTTTCAATTCAAATCACGTGGTAATTATTTGAAAACAATTGTGCCATTCGGAAACAGTCCTTGCAACCAAGCAGCTGGTAGGAAATGTTTCCGAGCTAAAAGGGCACCAATGAGGGTGAGTGCATATTTGTCTCGGTTAAAAAACCGATTTTAGTTAATAAGTCAATAATAAATAGTTTCTCAGGATACAATATTTCAAGAAACCAGATAATCACATGCGTCGCAATTCCTCTTGAGTGAAGAGGAACTGTTTGGTAAAATCAGTGTTGCCAGATGTATGAGGACAGGGGAGAATGTGTAGAGAATAGGCCAGACGAGCCATAACCAGAGAGAAGAATCTAATGAAGTACTGTCTGGCCAATGAAAGGACCAAATGACTCTCTAGCGGTAATATCTCAACAGGTGTAAAACAACAATTCAAGAAGGCGAAGGGAAAATTCCCCACTCATTACCTATGTATTTATGTATGTATGTATGTCCTCAAATGCACAATACTGGTCATTAATTAATCCTTAACACACAAACACACACACACACACACACACACACACACATATATATATATATATATATATATATATATATATATATATATACATATATATATATATATACTGTATATTTATAGATTATATATATATATATATATATATATATATATATATATATATATATATATATATATATATAAATTTTTATGTATACATATACATGTATATATACATATATATCGTATATATATATATAATATATATATATAGATATCTATATGAATATATATATATATATATATATATATATATATATATATATATATATATATATATATGTATATATATATATATATATATATATATATATATATATATATATATATATATATATATGGTAATAATTATATATTTCCATCATTTCTTTTGAAAGCAATGACGGAAGAATTTCAAAAGAAATGATGTAAATATATAATTATTACCATATACTCGATAGCAAATTTAATCTAAAATTATTACATTTTAATCATCATTATCATCATCTCCTCCTACGCCTATTGACGGAAAAGGCCTCGGTTAGATTCCGTCAGTCGTCTCTATCTGGAGCTTTAATTCCATAATTCTCCATTCATAATCTACTTCTCGCTTCATAGACCTCAGCCATGTAGGCCTAGGCCTTCCAACTCTCTTAGTGCCTTGAGTAGCATTTCAATTATATTGGATAAAGAATATTATTATTATTATTATTATTATTATTATTATTAATATTATTATTTCTTTAGTTGACGTCGTCTTTCGGGTGGAAAGAAGGCGAAGGGAAAATTCTCTTTTCCATTACGTATGTATGTATGTATGTATGTATGTATGTATGTATGCATGCATGTATGTATGTATGTCCTCAAACGCCCAATACTGGTCATTAGTTAATCCTCAACACACATACACACACACAACTGTCGTTGGAGTCGGTGATTTCAAAAATGGCTCCAGGGAGCTGAAAAGTCTTCAGAGTCCTCTGAAGACTCGCCTTCATTTTTTCAAAATCAATGCTGATACGAACCTCAAGATCGGTATATAAGATTATGGCTAATAAGTTCAATCAATTGTTTGGTGTGTGGATGAATATGTTTGGAGAATTTGTTCAAGGAACATACAACTTGCCTCAAAATGCAGCTTCTGTTATCCAAGAACGGAATGCTGCATGCGAGGAAATGACGTTAAATCTTCAGGGACAGGTGCGAACTCTACAGGATTCCCTGGTCTTTAAATGGTTTTCGTGGCTTCTACCAGAGGCGCCGCGTTTTGAAGACTGTCGGGCAGTCGCCTCACAGGAGGGCTTCTTCGGTAGGTGGCTGCAGCGCTGTCCTTGGATCGGGGGCTTTTGGAAAGCCCGTGAGGAACTACGTGGGTGTGAACTTGCTTTGCGGCAAATGGAAGGAGAAGCTTTGAGATTCAACGACCAGTTGAGAACAAGATGGTTCGTTGGCAAACTGCTCCGGGAATTCAACGTTGGAGGAGTGGAAGAAATACTTTCTCGTGGAAACAAAAACATTTATTACCTCGCTTTGGCTGCTGCTGGCGCCATATTCGGTGGAGTTATGTTGGCTACGAGAAGGATGACTAAAGAAGGCGAAAGCGTTCCAGAACTGAAGACAGAGGAAGTGTCGCGAGAAAAACTGATGGCTCAGAAAGAGACTGAGATTCAAAAGCTGAAAATTGACGGAGCCGAAAAAGATCTCAAGATGAAGGAACAGGAGAAGGAACAAGAAACTATTAGAAAAGAAAAGGAAGATATTAAGAAGATAATGAATGAAAAAATAAAACAACTAGAAAATGACTGCGTCCAAATAGACCTCAAGATGAAGGAACAGGAGGAGGAACTGGAAACTATTAGAAAAGAAAAGGAAGATATTAAGAAGACATTGAATGAAAAAATAAAACTACTAGAAAATTATTGCGTCCAAAAAGATCTCGAAGATGAAGGAACAGGAAAAGTTGCTGAAAAATCTAAGCACTGAAAAGGAAATAATCAATAAAGTACAAAATGAAAAAAGTGAATTACAAAATGAGTGCACCGAAAAAGAAAAGTTACTTGAAATTCTAAAAATTGAAAATGAAGCTCTGAAGAAAGCTCAGAATCAGAAAACTGAACAACTAAAACAATTAGTAAATGAAGTGGTTGAATTGAAGAGAGAAAAAGACCAGCAAGAAAGGCTGAAAGCTAAAATGGCGTCTGATTATCAAAATCTCGAAAAGGCGTACAATGACAAAGATCTTCAAATGAAAGAACTGAAGAAGTTACTGGAAAATCTTAAAACAGAAAATAATGGACTGAAAAATTTGCGAAAGGATCCAGAAAATAAATTGAGAAATGAAGAAGAAGAAGAACTAAAGGCAGAAAAAGAAAAATTGGAGTTAGAATATGAAAATATGAATAGAGAGTGCGCCAAAAAAGATGATCAGTTGAAACGACAGGGAAGGTTACTGGAAATTCTTAAAAATGGGCATAAGGGACCGAAGAATTTCGAAAAGGATCATATAATTATATGGAAAAATAAGGTAGATGAATTGAATGCAGAGAAAGAGGAGCAAGAAAAGCTGAATGCAAAGATGGTGTCGGATTACCAAAATCTCTTAAAAGAATGCGCCAAG
>NC_090753.1:59603389-59610889 GCF_036898095.1 Palaemon carinicauda
GTCGACAAAATTTTATAAAATAGAATTATGCCATAATTAGATAAATCAAATAAAGTTTAAGCTTTTGCGTAGTTCAATCGAGTTTTCCTAAAACATTTCACTTTATTGTGCTCATTTTGCCATCTCCGGATTTTCTCCTTTATCAGATTTATTAGATTTCCTCGTCATCATTATGAATTATTTTACTTTCATTATGAATTTCTCGGTTGCTAAAATGCAGTTCTTTCAAGATCCTCTTAATAAAAATAATTTGCATTATCATGCAACATAATTCAATGGGTTATTATTTTTCCCCTATTTTTGGAGTCTATGTCTGGGGATCGTTGTCCATTGAGGCTATAAAATGAATATATATGGACATATTGCTTTTAATATTCAACAAAAGACTGTAGTGTAAGATAGCTTGACTACTTAGCACTTCTGCTGATTGACATCAGCTGGGAACAAGGTTCAACAATTTTAAATATTGTCAAAATAAATGTACCTTTTCACAACCGTATTAAAAAAACTATCGTAATTTCAAATTCCCAAACATTGTATTAGTTTATAGGAAAATAGAAAGAAAAGAAGTAACAAAAGAAATGTGGAATAGTTTATGTAAAACTAAAAAGAAACAATACTAACACAACTTACACACACGAAAAGAGGGGACAAAAAAAAAAAAAACACCGTCACTGATGAAGTACGGAAATAGAAAAAGGGAAGTGCGTAGGTTCTCCAAACATACAGGAAATAAAAAACTTGGTCCATGTAATGGAATCAGCCTCAAGCCGGGGGTGGGGGGGTGGGGGGGGGTATTGTTCAGGCAGCAGATTTTAGGCATTATTTAGATCTTATCTAAAGCATTATTTTAAGGCTAAGCAGCAGCAAAGGTAATAAACGGGTCACTAATTCTCGAACAATCCACCCAAGTAAGTTCCAAGAGTTTAATGCAATAGCTGGTTATGATAACCCATGTAAACTTACTAGCACCCTAAAAATCTCCCTCCTCAAGTAGAACATAAAATAAGAGTATGATGGCAGTTATTTCCACCTATGTTAGAACCAGATGGAACAAGACAATAGTCCTTAATGCCTCCAGCTAAGAGCAGGTTAACTTACGTGAGAACCAAAAGGAACAAGGCCACGGCTTTTAATGACTCGAGTTAGGAGCGAGTCAACCTATGAGAACACTAGAAGGAACAAGGCAATAGTTTTATCTCAAGCTAAAAAGCAAGTCAACCTATGTAAGACCCAGAATGAACAAGACAATAGCCATTAATGATTCACCAGGTAAACCTATTAGAATTCCACCCAGAAAGAATGTGGTCCTGTTTATTTCCATCAGGCCATGAGCAGTGTTTGAAATTTGTACCACCTGACTGGGAGGACCTGGGAATATGACTCGGCAATTTCTCCTAAGGGCTGACCGGTTAAGCTCTGAAGGTGATCTTTACACTTAATTACCATAATTATTCAGGAAAAGTTCAATTAATCATTATCCCTTTATCCCGACCCCCACGGCCCACCCCCCTTAAAAAAAAAACCAAAGGAATAAAAACAAAAAAATAAAATGAAGAGCTAACAGCTGAGCATTCATGCAAAGTGATTTTTTTTTTCTCACAACTTCTTTCCATTAAAAATGTATGCTATTTTCTTGCTCAGGTGAAGGAAGGCAATTGAGTAGATAATTAATCTCTCAGTCTCTTTCCATTTTATCTAATTAGAAAACTGAATAGTTCCATTTTGGGCAATAAAACTTTTGTAACGTTTATATTTAGTAAACATGACTGAAAATGGGTGTTATGTGAATTAGATATCTAACTGTTTAAGGAATATATCAAGGTTTCTATATACCGACAAAGAAAGTATTGGGTCATTCAATCACGAAAGATGATTATGTTACACAAATATATTCTAATACTTCAGATTGAATGGAAGTTTTTTCGTATTTATTTCTCACAAGAACGTTTGAATAAATTAATAAATAAATACCAGAAAAGTGCCAATAAAATAGATCTACAATACTTTATACATTACGTGTTTTTAAGAGTCGTTATTCTTTCTGCAGTTCATCATTTTGTTTATTTATATTTAATATCACCAAAATATCTCTCAACAAGTTTATAATCCAGAGGTGAAAACAAGAATCAATTATCATTATAAAAGTTTTTCGGATGAATTTTTTATAATTAATATCGTAGTAATTTTTATAACCTCTTTGAAGGTTTTAAAGGTCAGTCATGTTAGACAGAGGCAAGGTACGGTGACATTGCCCTACCAAGCAGGACAATACCCTAGAGACTGACCATATTACATATGATCAGCGCCCAAGCCCCTTCTCGTCCCAAGCTAGGACCAAGGTGGGCCAGACAATGGCTGCTGATGACCCAGCAGGAAGACTTATAGGCTCCCCTAAATGCCCCATCCTTAGCTCAAAAGGAGGGTGAGGTTGCACCGGCTAAAGAAACTAACGAGTTTGAGCGGGACACGAACCCCAGTCTGGCGTTCACCAGTCGGGGACGTTACCACATCGGCCACCACAAGTTTTAATCCGGTCAGAGGTGAAATTTAGAAAAATATCCTTAGTTTTATTGGAAATAAATATTACAAAACTTGAATTGTATTTTGCGTTTCCCTTGTGATTGAGAATTGAACTCGAAATCCTTCACTCTCTTCATTTCTAAAATCTTTTCTCAATTCCTCATTTCATAAATTACAATTACATCTCATTTTTTACCTTCAATATTAACATACTGTTCATTAAGACGGAGGACAAATTTAACTTAAATCTATAACAGTTTATGAATAAAAAATTATGGCCCCTCACATTTATTCAATTCAAACCAAATAAAACAGTCCTTTTGATTTTACTTCTATTTTAACATACTACTAATTAAAAATGAGGTATAAATTGAGCTTATATTTAGAGTGTCTTAAAGAAATACACAATTTCTTTATGTTTCTGCAAAATTTTATATCTAAACAAAATGGAACAGACCTTTAGATTTTACCTTCAATTTTAACATACAGTAATTAAGAAAAAAAAAAAAAAGAGGTAAAAATTAACTTTATAATTCATATTGGCTTAAAGAAATACACAATTTTCTATCCGAACCAAAATAAAACAAGGCGTTTTGATTTTTCTAAATTCGAGTTTAACCTCCAATGGAAGCTTCATTCTTTCTATAGCATGTTGACGGGCAGTCATGACGTCAGAGGTAACCCCTTGACAATAGTCATGGATGAAAGAAAAACACATTACTTGAAGAGACTAAAGAAACCTTGTGTTTGTTCGAAATGTTTTTGTGGCATCACTCTTGTGAAATATCTCGAGAGAAAACGTTTACCTGAACGAATGTTTTGTTATTCAAAACGTTGTGATGGGTTTCTGACGTTTGATCGAAAAGGATTTTTACGTTATTACCAAGATGAGTTATCTGAAGAAAACGTTCAGCAGAACAAGACATTTCATTCTTTAACAACGTTGTCAAGAGATGGAGAGAAAATATCCCCTTTTTTTGTGTTACAGATCAATTTAATAATTTAATCTCTTTATTCTGTTAAAATATCTGCATAGAAAGAAAACCTCTTTACGAACCCCAGAAGTCCGGAGTGGTCTTATCAAATATCTGTTAATAACATTAACTGATTAGAGGGGTACTCTATAGAGACCAGACCTCCACCATCGCAGTTATTTCTCGACGCTTTGATCGACCTTGAGCTTTGGCATGGATTTTCATACACTCAAATATGAATCAAGTTTGAAGTCTCTGTGATAACGATGTCCAAATTGATGGCTGATTACGTGAATTGACCTTTGACATTGAGCATTGTCATAACTAATAAAATATTGATGCAAAGTCTCAAATATTACATAAAATATTAATGGATGAAATTGACAGAAGAAACTGGCGTAGAACAAGCTGATTACAATCGCCATCTATTAAATGGAATGACAAAAGTTAACCACCGCATCTAATTTGCAATGCCAATTTTTATTGTAACAGCTTTGCAGTTTCCTCTGATATATTCATTTACTTCGCTATTTCAATTTATTCGAGTCAAATATGACGAAATAGTTGTTAATTTTTTTTTTATTCAAAATTCAATGGAAAGGAAAGTCATTGCATTCGATTGCAAGACAAAAGACAACAGAAGAGTTGGAAGACCCAGGCCTACATGACTGAGGACTATCAAGCGCGTAGTAGGAAAGGATGAATGGAGAAGTAGTGAATTAAAATTTCAAGATAGAGACGACTGGCGAAATCTAACAGAGGCCCTTTGCGTAAATAGGCGTAGTTCAAGATGATGATGATAATGACTATATATTTCAAAATAAACAAAATCTCGAAGGATAAATATCATACAACTAGTGAAAGCGAAATGACTTCTAAATACTTGAATATGCAAATATACTCACAGATTCAACTCTTCCCACCCCCTCCCCCTTTCCTAATTACAACACGCTGGTTCGGGAATTTGTGGGACAGTGTGGTTTCAGAGTGTACCTTCCGGGGTACCCCCTCTCACAAGGGTACGTCTATTCCCACTCTCCTAAGCGTGGCAGGAAAGAAATATAAATTTCATATATATGATGAATGGAAAAGTAATAATCTAAAAGCTCAAGTTAGAGACTACTAGCGAAATCTAACCAAGGCCCTTTTAGTCAATAGGCGTAGGAGGAAATGATGATGATGATGAGAAATAGATATATATATATATATATATATATATATATATATGTGTGTGTGTGTGTGTGTGTGTGTGTGTATATATATATGCGTGTGTATATATGTGTATACTAAGACACTTGGACATGCGTGTGTATGTGTGTGTATACTAGGACACATGCTCTTTATTATATAGGTAGATAATCAGACAGTGGGAGATCATGGTACAGAGGCGATGTCACTACCTAGGACCAGAGATCAATGGTTTGATTTTGAAGTGTCTTCTCGTAAGAGTCTCTTCTACCCTTACCAAGAGCAAAGTAGCCAATGAACATTTTTTTGTTCATATAAGTGTTGTCATGTGTATGAAGACAGGGGGGAATGTGGAAAGAATAGGTTAGACTACTCGGTGCATGTGTAGGCAAAGGAAAAATTATCCGTAACCACAAAAAAGATCCTTTGCAGTACTGTCTGGCCAGTCAATGGACCCAGAGAATATGGAAAGAATATGCCAGACTATTCGGGGTATATGTAAGAAAAGGAAAAATTTTGTTGATCAACAATTGAAATTAGTAGAACATTACTCAATGCTCTGCCACAAGCTTCGTTATTTCCAGTAAGATTCATTTACAGCAATTACACAATCATTACCGGCTCTTGCTGCTCAATGATCATTTACTTTGGTATTCATTGCACAAACGCAACATCCACAATATTATGATACGTATACATAGATATGAACACACACACACACACACACACACACACACACACACACACATATATATATATATATATATATATATATATATATATATATATATATATATATATATATATATATATATATATATATAGAAGGTTCGTGTATGTGAATATGAAATTCTAAGACAGATGAAAATGCACGTAACAGAAAACAGCTGAAAAAAGATGCAATGATATGATAAACAGTTCAGCCTGATTAACCAGATAAAGTATAAATCGTTATATGATTTGAATGAAGAAAAAAAATGTACACAGGAAGATCCGGAATGAATTCCACAACACCCAAATGAATTATCAAAAACTCAAAATTGATAATACAAATAAGAATAAAAATAAATATATATAATACAGTGATTCTGAAATAGCCGTGGATGATTTCATAAACACATTTTGCGTAAACACAGATTCCAGTTAGAGTCAAGTGTGAAGGGGACAGGTTCCCTTTAATCTATACAGCTGGAAACAATGTTTTAACGCATTTTGCGTATGTTAAAAACCACACGCACTTAAAAATGCTGTTTGATACCCTTGACAGTGAGGCATTTGTTGACTGAAAAATGTAGATATGTTTGAGGCTCGACGTGAGGATGGCAGGTTTATTGGACATGATGTGACGTACAATGCCAATGGCATTTTAAAATCTATTTCAGAAGCAGGTCTTCTGAAAGTTAATAAACTATTATAACATATTTACTATTCTCGTTTAATTGAATATTCCTTTAGTCTATATTTATGATAAACGATATCGTCGTCAATGACTTTCGATGTCAGGATGCCAGAGAACTTCAAATCACTCATTCATTCACTAAAAAACTGAATTAACAAACCGCTAGACAGACCAGAAATTTTAACTGCATTCATATCTCCTAATGAAATTAAAACACACAGTGTACCTTGAAACGATATCAGCGTCAATGACTTTTGATGTCAGGATGCCAGAGAAATTCAAATCATTCACTCATTCATTCATTAAAAAACTGACTTAACAAACCGCCAGACAGCCAGAAATTCTAACTTCATTCATATCTCTTAATGAAATTAACACACATACTCTACCTTGCAGAGCTGACTGTAGCAACTACCGAGGCATTTGCCATTGTTTTTCGCATTTTTTTAATTTTCTGCTTTGCTGTCTAACTCTCTTAACTGAATGCTGTTAATAATAATAATAATAATAATAATAATAATAATAATAATAATAATAATAATAATAATAATAATAATAATAATAATAATAATGATAATAATAATAATAATCTACCCGATATAATAATAAGCAATAATTACAGAAGCATCCCACTTACGTCAGCTGTCATATAAATTCGTAGTACGCTCATTCTAAAGAGACAAGAGAGAAAGATTGATGAAAAGCTAAGAGATGAACAAGCAGGAATTCGAAAAGGTAGAAGCTGTACTGACCAAATTTTCATTTCAACAATGTGGTACAGCAATGTACAGAATATAAAAATCCACTTTTGATGGCATTTGCGGACTACGAAAAATCCTTTCATAGTGTGCACCAAGGTCTATAGAGTACCAGGTCAACCCACGTGCAGGTAAATTTGGGGTGAGTAGGTACTAGAGGGGTAAACGTTAAAGGGGGTAAGTTTTGTGATGTCAGTAAGCACCACTGGCCTGCGAAAGAACACCTTTCATTCAGAACTTATTTTGCAAAAGATCATTATTCTTTCTTATCCATTTAAGAATAACATTACTATTTCAGAAAATATAATATTTCAAGATATTTTGATGACTGGATTTCATGATAAAATACTTCTTATGAGAAGGTTTTGAAAAAAAAATGGCATAAAAAGACGCACATCAGGAAAGAAAAATATATCAAAATTCTTTATATCAGTCAGTAAATATACAAATAAGTAACGTGCATGCATACATGAAAAAATTATCTTACACTAATTATTTACTAAAAGCTACATTTAGAAAAATCTATACAAATATGGTTGCACAAATAAACTTAAACTTGAAAAATCCTGATTATTACATTTTACAACCTTTTAACTTTATTCATAATTTTCCTTGTGGAAGTTGTTTCCCTATTTAATATTCTTATTCTAAAGAATGT
>NC_090753.1:59615889-59630889 GCF_036898095.1 Palaemon carinicauda
TGACCCAGCAGATCAGGAGGCAAGGGCAGCTTCTTGATGAATGGGGCGACTCTACGGTCGAAGAGATCACCTGGCTTCACCTTTCCAGACAGGTGAGGAGCTCGATGCGCACGGTAATCCATTGGGGTTGCCATATCGGGACTTCAGGACAGGGCAATATATGGTTGCAAGGAGTGCAGAGGAGGCAGGATTTTGTACTAAATACTTAGAGAAATCTTGCTGCTCTAAGGGAGTTTATATATACAATAATCCTACCTATTCTGGCTTGCTAAAAATTAATATTTAAAATGATTAACTAGCAATGGACTGGTGCAATGGGCATACATCTTAAAATTAACAAACCTTAATTGGTATTGAGAAATATAAGATGCATTAATTCAGCAGTATTGGAATTTATTTAAAATGTGCAGTTTAGGAATTTAATCTCGACCCATGTAGTTTAAGGAAAGAACCAACATACGCCAGGGTTACACTAAGGCCCTCTAACGTGCGTATCTACGCTGTGACGTCACGAGCATGGCGTGCGCCACTGTCAACAAGTTTAGATTAGTCCTCCCTATGTTTCGTTAAAGAAAACTAGATGAAGGAGAGAATGTTTAAGGGGTAGCTATAGTATTAGTAGAAGAGAGCTAAAAATACGATTGAAAGAAGAAGAGTGAAGAAAATTCTTCACAGGGGTGGGCCAATAATCGGTAGGCCTTGCCTGGAGCGGCCAGTTAGCCTGGCAAACTAATTCAAACGGCTTACCACTTAAGCAAAGAAAAGGGACGAAACTACTAAAAAATAAGGACTAAAAAATTAACATTAAAGTTTAGAAACCTTTAAAAAGAAAACATTGTATATTAGTAGTATTGGAATACAAATAAATCTTTTTAGTGTAGTGACTAAGCATGGGCCTAAGGCTCCACCCACTTTGGCCTCGTTATAATTCAGGATAACACTGATGGCTATCATGGGCATTGTTGGATCAGAAAATTTAAATGCTGGCTATAAAAACTCATTTCTCGAGTGGTTGTAAGAAGTGCTAAATGATCCTCAAGGATCCCAGCAGTTGGCCTAAATGTTTAATTCATGTATACTACTGTTGCGGCACTACTGCTACAGTAGTATTACTACGCTAGCACAGATACCCCACCAACATTTATGCATCGTTCCGCCATTCATAAAGTCTTTGTCAAGTTTTTTCACTGTTCAATAAGCCATGGCCTCCTCAAAAATTAAGTTTAACATTAGATGATAGGTTATTTCATTAAGCTGACAAATTATGGCAACTGGGTATGTATTGCCGATGTTGAAGCTAAAGATAAAGTATGGTATCATTCCTTCATTGTAGTAATTATTTTAAAGGATAAATGAATTATGTTCACTTTACTTCTATAAATTCCCATTAGATGTACAAATAAAACTCCTAAAACTATCCATGATTTATTTACAAAATGCAGTCATCATCAAAACATAGCCAACACGGTCGTACGGCCTAAGAAGAAGAAACAAAAATTACATCGGATGATCCTGACTAAATGTTACAGCCTGTCTCGTTTCATCTTCATTTCTCCTTGGTTTTATTTTATGGGGCCCTGGGTGGGGGTGGGGGTTGTCATTAACGTTATTCATTATAAATTATTAGTAATAATCACCAATAAAGATCACATAAATAATCATTTGGCACCACTCATGTTTTTTATTAATATTGAGAAACATGTCTGTTCTTATCGATAATTTCATTACAAGTCATAATGTGAATTCAGTGGACAAAATCCACTTTGTCTACAAATTTAATATTAGAAATTTCCGTTCAACATAAGAGATGAATATTTATTACTAGCAATCACTATTAAGAAACAGTGATGAATAATAATCGCAAGTATTGGAATTTATTTAAAATGTGCAGTTTAGGAATTTAATCTCGACCCATGTAGTTTAAGGAAAGAACCAACATACGCCAGGGTTACACTAAGGCCCTCTAACGTGCGTATCTACGCTGTGACGTCACGAGCATGGCGTGCGCCACTGTCAACAAGTTTAGATTAGTCCTCCCTATGTTTCGTTAAAGAAAACTAGATGAAGGAGAGAATGTTTAAGGGGTAGCTATAGTATTAGTAGAAGAGAGCTAAAAATACGATTGAAAGAAGAAGAGTGAAGAAAATTCTTCACAGGGGTGGGCCAATAATCGGTAGGCCTTGCCTGGAGCGGCCAGTTAGCCTGGCAAACTAATTCAAACGGCTTACCACTTAAGCAAAGAAAAGGGACGAAACTACTAAAAAATAAGGACTAAAAAATTAACATTAAAGTTTAGAAACCTTTAAAAAGAAAACATTGTATATTAGTAGTATTGGAATACAAATAAATCTTTTTAGTGTAGTGACTAAGCATGGGCCTAAGGCCTTATGATTAGAAAGCTGTTCTTATGCAAGGTAAAATAAGAACATCATTAAAGGTTATTAACTATTGATTAATTTTGATCATTATTCATTACTAGTAATTTTAGCACAAAATTCTTATTTCAACAAAAATAGTTATATAAAGACTCTAGCAAATGTTCAAAAGCCTGAATGATATTAAAAGTATTATAATCATGTTACGCTAAATACAAATCAGACCATAAACATTGGATTTAAAATAGAAACTGAATAATCACATATTCAGGCTATAGTAAATATGGCCACGGGCTTTCTCTTGACTGTATAAAGTTGCAAGTCGTAAGACAAATGCAGTTTTGCAACCACGGGGGCAATTCCAAATTCTATTAGCCATTCTTGACTGTTATGGGTTTCAGAGCAGATGGAACAAGGTGAATGGGTGTCTGGTGGATGGGCGGGGCAAAATTTGGTCGAAAGGTGTTTACATTGCTTACGTAATGAATGTTTTCGACTCTTGGCTCTGTGGCACTGGCCATGGCGTCGGCTAGATCATTTTTACCTTATAAAAATTAAAACTATCGGGTTTAGGTTATTGATAATGCTGAAAAAATTTGTGTGTGGTTGTAAAATATACATATGTCAACTTTCAGCTACATCCGATGCTTTGATAAGTAGCAAAGTCCAAAAAACCGTGTTACAGAGGCCCTGAATCTCATAGTAGGAAGGAAGGTTTAGTACTCACCAACCAGCCTACGAAAGTCACAGGGTCCAGGTTCCTCGTTGCTCTCTCAACAACACTGTGATTGTGGGCACACTACTAGAGGAAGCGTAGTAGTTGCAAAGCGCTGCAATCTGCAGAAAATTAATTATCATCAGTTACCTCCCACAGAGACAGCACATCTTTCTTACTTCTAACTTCATTGGCCTTTCCAATATACCGGGCCACCTCTTTAGTTGGGGTTTCTAAATTCTCTATTTCTATGTTATTATTTCTAAATTTCTTGAACTTATTACAGTTAAAAAATATGCTCAGTAGTATCCTCTGCCTCCCTACACAACACACAAAGCCTATCGTTGTCATTCCTGTTTCTATAATTTTCTTTTAATTCTAGCATATTTAACCTCGTTTTCATAACTATTACGGCCTCATTAGTGTTAAGTTCTCCAATGTGGTTTCCAAACATCTGCGGAGTCTCTTCTTCCTCTTTTAAATTGGAGAATCAGCTGTGTCTCTACTCAGTTTCTCAAATGCTCTTGTTACATGAGAGTAACTATGATTTGAATCCCAAAGCTATTTAATTAAGCTTTTGAATAACTTTTTCTGGCCACTGAAGGGGACAACTGATATCATCATCGGGGGCTAATACAAAAACATGAGTACTGGCTTTATCAGCTGTTGAAATAAATAGGGGAGTTGAATGACGAAAGTTTTGCTTTAAGATAAGATTTTTTGACAAATAATTATTCATATTTTCTTCATTTTCTTTGATTTTTTAAAAATGTATTTCTTACCTCTTTGATTTGGCTATAATTCCTTTACGACAACTCTTGCTTTTATGTGTTTCTTCCTCTTTCCTTGACTTTTAACTCCCTGCAATGGCTCACCATGGTACTTTTTGGTAGTTTTTGACGTTTCTCTTTGGTTTTTCAATTTACGGATAACCCCGAATCATCACATCTTGCCATATTGGTTTAAGAATCTGTTAATCTAATCGCTGCACCAACATCAATGTCAATAGAGTACTAATAGAGGCATTATCATAGATATATATATATATATTATATATACATATATATATATATATATATATATATATATATAATATATATATATATATATATATATATATAATATATATATATATATATATATATATATATATATATATATATATATATATATATATATATATACTGTATATACTGTATAAATATATAATTATAAGCATATATTTATGTATATATATATACATATACATATATTGCATTACAAACATATCCCTCCAAAGGCATCAAGCCTCATGACAAATCACAAGTTCATAACTTTGTAAATATTTCGTAAACACCATCTTAGCTCATAGCCCTTCTAACTCACAAATAAAAAAAAAAATTGAAATAAAAAACTCTATCTAAAACATAACCTCCTGGGTGTAAATGACAAGGGGACGGGCTCAGGAAATAAAATGAAATGAGTATAGCTATCTGAATTCCAACCCCCTCCCCAACACCCCCAACCCCAGGGTAAATTTCCTGCTATCTAGTCTCGGTATCTTTATACTCAGCTTCGCTGTGACCGGAGCTTGGAGACCTCCATGGGTCGGAGGTACTCCTTAACTTTAACTTAGAAGGGGGGGAGGTACCCACTGTCTTGTCTTTTTAGTTACTTCGCGTTGAATGGGTATTTTTGTAGCCTTTTTTTCATGCATTTGCAACAACAATTTTTTTTAGTTATTAATAGTTCGTAACAAAAAAGAGGGGAAAAAATATTGTTTTGGTAAATACATAACAAAAAACAAGTGAGCAAGTCCTGAACGCGGACATGGTCCTCGTAGAGGACATACCTCCGCCAAGGTGACCTAGAGCGCCATATGTCCTGGAATCATGAATTGATGTGACTTCGACCTTCACATGACCTTGACCTTCACGTGACCTTCAAGTGACCTTGACCTTCACGTGACCTTGACCTTCACATGACCTTGGCTTCAAGTGACCTTGATCTTCAAATGTACTTGACCTTCACGTGACCTTGACCTTCAGGTGACCTTGACCTTCACGTGACCTTGACCTTCACGTGACCTTGACCTTCAAGTGACCTGCTTGACTTTTGACCTTCAAGTGATCTTTGTTCATTTGCCACTGATACTTAATATGACATTGATATAATGCACCAATATGACCTTGACCTTTGACCTTTATAAATTTGAACATCACCCATGGGTTGCGCCTGGACTAGGACTTCCCTGTTGGCTTATGCAAAAGTCAGTGCTTTATTTCTGTCTCTTGATATGGCCACTTATGTCATAGTGACACCAGTGACCCCTGTGACCTTGACCTTGGGGTGACCTTGACCAAAATTTAATCAGTTCTTCCATACACATTGGGGAACTACTTGGCCAAGTTTGAAGTGATTCCGTGTAGAAATGTGGCCTCTACGTTGTCCACAGACAGACAGACAAACAGAGAAACAAACAAACCGAACCGAAAACATACCCTCCTGGCGGAGGTAATAATGGTTTTATTGTATAGGAAAAATCCCATCAGTCTTTCTGGGGATTTTTTAAATTTTTTTGCAACAATAAAATCTATCATTTAGTTATATGTTATGAACTGAAGGAAAATAGGCATGTTAGTGTATTAAGAATAAATAAATAACTTTTTTGTTGTTTAATATTTTCATGTATTTGTAACAACCAATTTTTTTTTTTCCATAATTATTTGTCATGAATTGGAGGAAAATAATGGTGTTAGTGTATTAGAATAGAGAAATTAATAATTAAGTAACAAATAAAGGATCGAACAATGCATTTGAAGGTTTAAAGGTCGTTCATGAATGGCAGAGGAAAGGGACAGTGACATTACCCCATCGAGCAGAACAAGGACCTAGAGACTGACCATATACACATACGATCAGCACACAAGTTCCCTCTCCACCCAAGCTAGGACCAAGGAGGGTCAGGCAATAGATGCTGATGACTCAGCACATAGAAATATAAGCTCAGCCAAACTGCCCAGTGTTCACCAGTCAGGGACGTTACCACATCGGCCACCACAACCCTTTCAGATGAGTAAAGGAATACACAAATATATTCTGGAGTATTTTAGTGTTTTACAACAATAAAACATTATTTTCTTCTCAATATATAAAATATATAAATATATAAAATATATAGAAAAAAAATATACAAATTGAATACCAAGCAAGCCGACGGTATTTAAAGAATTTCGAAAAGTGCTAAATAGTTATGTTAATGAAACAAATAAAGAAACAAATATATGAATGAATAAATAAAATCTTTTATTAAATAAAGTAGTGACATCAAAGTTGGGCATTTATGAAAGGAAGCCATTATATGATGGGAAATAAATATGTAAATGCATAAAGGAATATATAAATATATAGAGAGGAAAATATCATTGCATAGTTCTGTCCCCTTTCGACCTCTATTTAAATAGACTTTCAGTAAGATCATCTCTATATGTGTGATATAGGTTATACATACACAAGTAAAACAACAAACACACACACCTATATATATATATATATGATACAATATTCAATATATTTAGCCGATTTGAGAACAAAGCCCTCAGAAGAATATTGATAGTTAAATGGCAAGACAGGACTAGAAATAAAACTATAAGAGAGATTACTCTAGTGCCATATGCGAATGAGATCATGGTAACGAGTATATGGAAATGGTTTGGGCATGCTCCTCGCACTCCCCAGGAAAGAATAGATCACCAAATGTTTAACTGGGCTCCACAAGGCGCTAGAAAAGTTGAAAGACCCACAACTACATGGCTGAGAACTATGCAGCGGGAAGTGGGAGACAATGAGTAGAAAAATGTTGAATTAAAAGTTCTAGATAGAGACGACTGGCGGAATCTAACCGAGGCCCTTAATGCGTTATATAATATATTTATATATATATATATATATATATATATATATATATATATATATATATATATATATATCTATATATATCTATATATATATATATATATATATATATATATATATATATATATATATATATATATATATATATACTTGGACGTGCTTGTGTGTATATATGTGTGAAGTCAAAAGAATACAAGAGTCCTCTTGGTCATTTAAATACACGTTGCCTAGAATAAAAGGTTTGTGTAATTCATGGTCTGCCTTTTCCAGTACCAAACTATTCAACTTAATAAATTATGAGGTTGATTTCAGTATCCTCTGCCGTGAAAAAAACGTTGTTTTTTATTATATTTTTCATAATCTTTTCTTCTTCCGAATGAAGGCCCTGATGATACCAACACGCCAGCAAAAGTAAATCTATACTATAAAGGCATTATGAGCGTAAACTACAAAGAAGAAGAAAAGATTATGAAAAATATAATAAAAAACAACGTTTTTTCCACGGCAGAGGATACTGAAATCAATCTCATAATTTATTACCAATCAGCAAAAACACGAGACTTGATAATGAAAAACAACCCTGCCCCTGCCATGCAAGATGACTTGAAAAAGACGAACGTAGTGTACCGATATTAATGCCCCGTCCAGGAATGTCCTGGCACCTACATCGGGATGGCGACGATGCGTCTTTCTAAGAGATCATCTTGCCACGTGCAACAGGGTGCAATAAAAATGCATTGCCTCCAAAAACATGATTTAAAGACAAAAAGGGAGCATATAGTGAAAAATGTAACCATCATCGGCCGTGCCCCTGACAGCAGACGTCTCCGGATAATGGAAGCAACAACAAAGACCTAACCTCAACACCACGCAAGAAGGGACCTTATTGCCAACATGTATAAGGTCCACCACCAACAATAGTCCAGGCAATAACAACTATGACAGGACTGATATAGCCGAAGGTCAAAACAGGGATTATCTCCTGACAGAACCAGAGTCAATAATCCCACCAAACATCCCGGCGAGGCAGAGGCCACCACCCACTAGGATTAATGGTCTCCACCCTAGGGCGGTTCTTAACCACTGAAGATGGAATGTCGTTGTTGTTGTTGGGGTATTAAAGCCAACACTTGTTGTTGGCACGGGCCTTTCCCTTGGTTGGCCCGTAGAATACTACGGAATGTCGAACCAGGACTCCTTATATAAGCCATCAAAACAACACCTGCAATTGCCTACGGGCCAACCAAGGGAAAGGCCCGTGCCAACAACAAGTGTTGGCTTTAATACCCCAACAACAACAACACCTGCATTTCAGTTCACTCTTGACAATGAGCAGAAAACCTTCTCACTGCTCGAAACCGGTTGAGTCGAAGGATGTGTTAAACTTAACTCCACGTAATTTAAATTTTTTTGTACAAAAGTGACCATTACTTTGTGTGCACTAACATTGTGATAGTGTTTTATACTTTGTACACATTATCTGTACTTTTACAATGTGTTGTGATATATTAAAGACAAATTGTGAATGATATGGTCTTCATCACCTTCCTATTGATATGTCACTTTCCCAGTTACTGGCGGATTGTTCAAATGAAGAGAAAAGATAATAGGAACAATAGAAAAAGTTAATTACAAAATTAACGCCACTGAGGCAGATATATATATATATATATATATATATATATATATATATATATATATATATATATATATATATATATAATAATATATATATATATATATAATATATATATATATATATATATATATATATATATATATATATATATATATATATATATATATATATATATAATCCTCGTTATTTAGCCGAGAATTTCTTTGAAATTCATTAACGGTCGCCCAAATGTGTATCTAATTATATATGTTGCAGAGGGTGCGCATTGGGGTTTAAAGAGTAAATTGTTAAGAACAACTAAAGAGCAACGAGTGTTAGTTATAATTAGTGATAGTAAAGAGAAATTACAGGGACTGGTAAAAGCATGGTATGGTTTGCCAGAGGAGACTGGTACTTTTTCATATCGAGTTAAAACCTTGAAATATGACTAAAGAATCTAAATAATTTATCAACTAGAGGGGCACTCAGTAGACCGCAAACCGTCGCCTCGGCAACTTATTTCTATTCCTTTTGCTCGACCTTGGCCTTGATCTTTGACATTAGCATGTACTAATTGGCGTGGATTTTTCATATAATCAAATATGAATGAAGTTTGAAGTCTGTAACAACGGTGTCCAAACCTGTGGCTGATTATGTGAACTGGATACTTTGCTTGACCGTGTCCTTGACCTTCCATGATTTAATCATTTCCATTTTTACATAATAATTAATTCCCGCAAGTTTCATTACTCTATGATTAAAATTGTAGCCAGGAAGATGTTTTAAAACACACAAACAGGGGGTAAAATATAACCTCCTTCCAACTTCGTTGGCGGAGGGAAATATATAAACAAGACATTCTTTATCGACAGTGACGATTCTCTTGTTCTTTTTTTATAATGCTTGTGCTGTTTATGTCGCTTTTACAAATTCACCACAAAGTTAACGATTTTAAAATTATCCAAATCTACGCTTAAAAACGATTTCAACATGCTCACTTAAATGACTGTCATTAAGGGTTGTTAAATGAATGCGTAATGGGTAGTTAAACGAAAATTCTAAAGAAAGTTCATAGCTCCACATTCCTCCCAGTTACTTTACTTCTTATCCAATATTAATCATTCGGTAGGTAAATTCTATATATTGCTCCAGAAAATAGATATTATAAATTATTAAATCAACATGTAAATTAGAAAAATTTACCTTTGATGATAATTTACATCATTCACATATATCCTCATTAAAATTTTATTTTTTTTTTTTTGGTGTCTACGATCACCATCTTTGTGAGCTAGGCGCTTTGGGGGAGTCTATAGGTTTGCCTACTTAGTCATCAGCAGCTGTTGCCTTGCACTCCCTGTTCCTAGCTAGACGGAGAAGGGGTTAGGGTGCTGATCTCATATGAAAAAAGGTTTATTTTGAAATAATAAAGGTTAATGTTAAGATAAAAACATGGTAACTGTTGTATTCTATAACAAGAGGTGACAAATTCTCGAAATATATTGACGTGCCCAGCTTTACTTATAGCATGGTATAGGCTACAAACAGGACCTTTCTCTAATTGCATAGAAAACGGGACTTTGTATATAAAGAGTAATGCCGATGCATTCGAGTAGAGCCTTGCTTCGACCCTTTCTCCGTTGAGACTGCATTTGTGGAGACATTTCTCTGACACCTAATGTCTTAAACAAAACAAGAAAAATTCTGGAAGATCGGATATCATCAGAAGCTGTGTTGTTGTTTATACTTCTTATATATTTGAAACTACTTTCTTAAAACTCGTTCTGGAAATTCGTCACACTTGTCATCTCAGTCTCGAATCATAGAGATATAAGCCACAGGTCTGTATCACGTTACAGATTTAGGTAAATCATTATAAATAGGTGAACTGTGAGGATTTCATGAAACTTCTAAAACATTGTAAATATTTTCA
This sequence comes from Palaemon carinicauda, assembly GCF_036898095.1. Taxonomy (NCBI): domain Eukaryota; kingdom Metazoa; phylum Arthropoda; class Malacostraca; order Decapoda; family Palaemonidae; genus Palaemon; species Palaemon carinicauda. The sequence goes on from NC_090753.1 coordinate 59,626,425, forward strand.
TCAATGTTAAGTAGAGTATTTCTTGTTATATAACTGCTAGCTATTTTCTTTCCCTAGCAATGTTTTGCTATTTTCTATGTTGAATTAATTAACAAGGAAATAAAACATTAAATTACATTTTACATAACCTACAAACTTGAACACGACTAATAATAATTCAAACTACTATACAGTATATGCCTTCACCATACATTATCTGAGAAAATACATAAAAATCTATTTCAGAAAAAAGTAAATTTCTACACCTACAACTATTAACTAAAACTGGCGAAAAATACTGAATATTCTGTTGCTGAAAATAAAAAATCAATCTTGCTGAAGATGATCTGCGTATCTTACTACTGAAATGACAGTTCTTCAAACCAGAAACTAACGTAAATACTAAATCAAGCACACAAATGACTACGGAAACGTCCCTGTCTAACGAACTGCTGGACTGGTGTTCGAGACACGCATACGCTCGATAATTTCTTGTAGTGTTTGACACCTTCCAAGCATTGCGAGAGTCTACAGGTGTAACTTCTGAGTCATCAGCAGCTATTGCCTGGCCCTCCCTGGTCCTAGCTTGAGTGGAGAAGAGGCTTGGGTGCTATTATGTAATATAGTCAGTCTTCAGGCCTTTGTCCTCTTAGGACAATGACACTGTCCCTTGCTTCTGCCGTTCATGAGCGACCTTTAAATGTTAAACTTACAACTGAGATATATATTACTGTGGAATAAGAAAAACAAAAAGACAAAAGAAAGAAGAGAATTACATAGTAGCCAATAAGTCTTTAATAATTATGTTATTCCCCAAAGAAAAATTGTTTTCTGAAGAGGAAAAAGAGACTGACCAGAAAGAGACAATACAAAAATCTTCGAATATTTTGACATTTTTAAGATAAATATAATTTTGCAAATGTTTAGTCTCTCACTTCACCTGAGAGAGAGAGAGAGAGAGAGAGAGAGAGAGAGAGAGAGAGAGAGAGAGAGTGTTTCAGAAGCAAACAGAATTTCTTATACATGACCCAAACGTCCCCTAAAATCGTAAACACACCTGTAATTGCTCTAATCCTCTCAATGTAGACGTTCGCCCAGCCATCGAATTGTGAGTTCCTGCCTGAATTGGAAGTTTCCGCTTGACTGAAGACATTTCATTGCTCACATAAACGTTCTTAAAGTCATTTAGAGCTCGCTGAAATGAGGAACACTGATGCCCAAATGCGCAGTACAGCCATCCGTATAAAAGAACTACCTCAAGGACATCATTAACAACTCACATATAAAAATAATCACTGGTGATTAAGAGGTCACAGCAGCGCCCTTCGTTGGCCCCAGGAAAGCCACGCCCACCTAACTACTAAGGCAACCGAGGCGGGTGGCCGCTCTATAATGATCTCTGGCAAACATTTTGTGTTCAGTAGGATAACAAAAAGAAATGGAATACACATACAAGGTATTGGATATCCAATTACTGGTATATCTTTTAAAAGTCATGGAACAGTTACATATATATCGGGTAACTGAATTAAAAATAGACATGTAAGATTTTCAAACATACGCACGCGCGCTTACGCATGCATACACACACATATTATACACACTTATATATATATATATATATATGTGTGTGTGTGTGTGTGTATATATATATACATTTATATATATATACATTTATATATATATATATATATATATATATATGTATATATATATATCCATATCCATATACCAAGGCACTTCCCCCAATTTTGGGGGGTAGCCGACACCAACAATGAAACAAAACAAAACGGGGACCTCTACTCTCTATGTTCCTTCAGCCTAATCAGGGACTCAACCGAGTTCAGCTGGTACTGCTAGGGTGCCACAGCCCAACCTCCCACATTTCCACCACAGATGAAGCTTCATAATGCTGACTCCCCTACTGCTGCTACCTCCGCGGTCATCTAAGGCACCGGAGGAAGCAGCAGGGCCTACTGGAACTGCGTCACAATCGCTTGCCATTCATTCCTATTTCTAGCACGCTCTCTTGCCTCTCTCACATCTATCCTCCTATCACCCAGAGCTTTCTTCACACCATCCATCCACCCAAACCTTGGCCTTCCTCTTGTACTTCTCCCATCAACTCTTGCATTCATCACCTTCTTTAGCAGACAACCATTTTCTATTCTCTGAACATGGCCAAACCACCTCAACACATTCATATCCACTCTAGCCGCTAACTCATTTCTTACACCCGTTCTCTCCCTCACCACTTCGTTCCTAACCCTATCTACTCGAGATACACCAGCCATACTCCTTAGACACTTCATCTCAAACACATTCAATTTCTGTCTCTCCATCACTTTCATTCCCCACGACTCCGATCCATACATCACAGTTGGTACAATCACTTTCTCATATAGAACTCTCTTTACATTCATGGCCAACCATCTATTTTTTACTACTCCCTTAACTGCCCCCAACACTTTGCAACCTTCATTCACTCTCTGACGTACATTTGCTTCCACTCCACCATTTGCTGCAACAATAGACCCCAAGTACTTAAACTGATCCACCTCCTCAAGTAACTCTCCATTCAACATGACATTCAACCTCGCGCCACCTTCCCTTCTCGTACATCTCATAACCTTACTCTTACCCACATTAACTCTCAACTTCCTTCTCTCACACACCTTTCCAAATTCTGTCACTAGTCGGCCAAGCTTCTCTTCTGTGTCTGCTACCAGTACAGTATCATCCGCAAACAACAACTGATTTACCTCCCATTCATGGTCATTCTCGCCTACCAGTTTTAATCCTCGTCCAAGCACTCGAGCATTCACCTCTCTCACCACTCCATCAACATATGGTAATTATACTTATGGCTAGTGTACTCAGCCCGTAAAAAAAAATAAGGTTAAATATTTAGATAGTTATGCACACATACGCCAATGTACAGATTATATTCTTCCCTTCCCTCCCCCCTTTCCTAACTACAACACGGCAGTTTCGGCAATTTGTGGGAGATTGTAGTTTCCGAGTGAACCTCATGGGGCACCGCCTTCTCACCAGGGTATGCCTAATTTCTCTCCCCCTTACCCGAGGAACGGGGAGAGACCGAGTAGTTTACATTTGTCAATAACACTCAACGTTCTTCATTATATAGGGAAGATAAGATGGACACATTTTCAGCATCTTCCTTCGATGACGTCATCAACCACATCTCATGAAGCACCAAATTCAGACAACTTTGAAATGACTTTAAAACGGATCAAATCACATCCACAAAGGATTGACACCAACGAGGACTTTGGCGAATGCCAAATGAAAACGAATCCTGAAATGGAAGAAAAACAACGACACAAAGAAAGAAAGGACTTTTCGTCGAAGTCCGAAGTCCGAAGTCCAATATCGAACTCCTTCGAAGCATCTACAGAAAATCCGATTTCAGATCTTAGACTCAAATTTCAGATTCCATTTTTCCACGAAGAATCAGTTTCACAGAAATAAAAATTTGTCGTATAATAATGAGAGAAAAAGAAATAGAAAGCAATCCTTGAAAGGTTATATTCTTAGTTGCTATGGTTTCATATAAAAGTTTTAATTAAAATCCATTTTCAAGTAGTAATAAATGGTTTCTCTCCCCCTCTCTCCCAAATCTTTTTCAAGTAGCAATAAAAGCTCTCTCTCTCTCTCTCTCTCTCTCTCTCTCTCTCTCTCTCTCTCCAATCTTTTTTAACTCGTAACAGATGGTCTCTCTCTCTCTCTCTCTCTCTCTCTCTCTCTCTCTCTCTCCATAAATTATATATCGTCTTAGCTTTGGATTGTATTGGAGTTATAAATTTGTACCATCTGTCCTACCATAGGGACTTGGGAGGCTATTCAACATTTAATCTAATATTACCAAATGTATACTGAAGAACGATTCCTTTCTTAAGCTTGTGGTGATGACGAAAGGTACAGTTGCCTTCATTAATTCCGGTAAATTCACGGGAAGTCAAAGAGACGGCTGACAGCTGTACAATTCAGCAAAAGGGAAACTGTTGTCAATGCTGCAAGCTGAAAAAAAAAAATCCTAAACTTGTAAAAACGTTATCAAAAGCTTTTTTTTTTTTTTATTATTGATTTCATAACGTCCTGTTGAGAAAATAGCAATACTTCTCTATTCACCACTTCGTAAAATTAATAAAACGGCTTTTGGTCACGTGTTTATAAGATCATTGACTTTGTTGTAGAGGAAGTATTGGATAAAAGCAGCGTTAGCTGCTACACTACAACTGTCATCGGTCCACCTAGCGTCCCGTGAAGTGTACCGGAATTAATGAAGCCAACTGTACATATTCACTAAGATTCTTGAAGGAGATCTTGTGTAATATTCAAGATACTTTTTTAACTTCATTGACAATATTATGGATGAAGTAAAAACACATTACTTGAAGAGACTAAAGAAACGTTGTGTTTGTCGAAATGTTTTTATGGCATCACTCTGGTGAAATATCTCGAG
>NC_090753.1:59635889-59642512 GCF_036898095.1 Palaemon carinicauda
GGTCTTCCACTGTCTAGGGGTAGAGTTCTCTTGCTTGGGAGCACACTCGGGCACAATTTTCCAAGTTATTTCTCTTCCTCTTGTTTTTTAAAGTTGTTATAGTTTATATATAGAAGATCAATTTTAAGGTTGTTACTGTTCTTAAAAATATTTCGTATTGTTCATTACTTCTCCTGTTTTTTATTTATTTTTTCATTTCCTTTCCTCACAGGGCTATGTTTCCTTGTTGGAGCTCTTAGGCTTTTAGCATCATGCTTTTCCAACTAGGGTTGTAGCTTATCTAATAATAATAATAATAATAATAATAATAATAATAATAATAATAATAATAATAATAAGCTAAGGAGATGTCTGAAAGCTGTACATTATTATTATTATTATTATTATTATTATTAATTGCTAAGCAATAACAAAAATGAGCAAAGCTCTACCAGGGAAAGATAGCCCAATTAGAAAAGGAAATGAGGAAATAAATAAACTTCTGGAGAAGTAATGAACTACAGCAACGAAATCAAAATAAATCTTTCTTAATATATAAACTATTAAAACTGTAAACAAGAGGAAGAGAAATAAGAATACCCCATGACAGTGGAAGACTATGGTACAGGAGCTGTGGCACTGCCCAAGACTAGAGAGCAATGGTTTGATTTTGGAGTGTCCGTCTCCTAGAAGAGCTGCTTACCATAGCTAAAGAGTCTCTTCTACCCTTACCAAGAGGAGAGAAGTTAACCTCTTGAGTGAAGAGGAATTGTTTGGTAAAATCAGTGTTGTCAGATGTATGAGGACAGGGGAGAATGTGTAGAGAATAGGCCAGACGAGCCATAACCAGAGGGAAGAATCTAATGAAGTACTGTCTGGCCAATGAAAGGACCAAATGACTCTCTAGCGGTAATATCTCTACAGGTGGTTGGTGCCCTAGCCAACCTACTACTGACTTACAGTAAATATTATTCTGATAAGCCAAGGCAGAATCTTATGTAAAACAATTCCAGAAGGCGAAGGGAAAAGTCACTATTCCATTACCTATGTATGTATATCCTCAAACGCACAATACTGGTCATTAATCCTTAACACACACACACACAAACACACACACATATATATATATATATATATATAAATTTGTATGTATACATACATATTTTCATATATATATATATATATATATATAAATTTGTATGTATACATACATATTTTCATATATATATATATATATATATATATTATATATACATGTATATATATATTAATATATAATTATATATATATATATATATATATTTATATATATATATAAATATCTATATAAATATATATATATATATATACATATATATATATGTATATATATATATATATATATATATATATATATATATATATATATATATATGGTAATAATTATATATTTACACCATTTCTTTTGAAAGCTATAACGGAAGACTTTCAAAAGAAATGATGTAAATATATAATTATTACCATATACTCGATAGCAAATTTAATCTAAAATTATTACATTTTAATCATCATTATCATCATCTCCTCCTACGCCTATTGACGGAAAAGGCCTCGGTTAGATTCCGTCAGTCGTCTCTATCTGGAGCTTTAATTCCATACTTCTCCATTCATAATCTACTTCTCGCTTCACAGACCTCAACCATGTAGGCCTAGGCCTTCCAACTCTCTTAGTGCCTTGAGTAGCATTTCAATTATATTGGATAAAGAATATTATTATTATTATTATTATTATTATTATTATTATTATTATTATTATTATTATTATTATTTCTTCAGTTAACGTCGTCTTTCGGGTGGAAAGAAGGCGAAGGGAAAATTCTCTTTTCCAATACGTATGTATGTATGTATGTATGTATGTATGTATGTGTGTGTATGTCCTCAAACGCACAATGCTGATCATTAATTACACCTTAACATACACACACACACACACACACAAAACACACACATACACCTGTCGTTGTAGTCGGTGATTTCAAAAATGGCTCCAGGGCGCTGAAAGGTCTTCAGAGTCCTCTGAAGACACACCTTCACTTTTTCAAAATCAATGCTGATACGAACCTCAAGATCGGTATATAAGATTATGGCTAATAAGTTGAATCAATTGTTTGGTGTGTGGATGAATATGTTTGGAGAATTTGTTCAAGGAACATACAACTTGCCTCAAAATGCAGCTTCTGTTATCCAAGAACGGAATGCTGCATGCGAGGAAATGACGTTAAATCTTCAGGGACAGCTGCGAACTCTACAGGATTCCCTGGTCTTTAAATGGTTTTCATGGCTTCTACCAGAGACGTCGCGTTTTGAAGACTATCGGGCAGTCGCCTCACAGGAAGGCTTCTTCGGCAGGTGGCTGCAGCGCTGTCCTTGGATCGGGGGCTTTTGGAAAGCCCGTGAGGAACTACGCGGGTGTGAACTTGCTTTGCAGCAAATGGAAGCAGAAGCTTTGAGATTCAACGACCAGTTGAGAACAAGATGGTTCGTTGGCAAACTGCTCCGCGAATTCAACGTTGGAGGAGTGGAAGAAATACTTTCTCGTGGAAACACAAACATTTATTACCTCGCTTTGGCTGTTGCTGGCGCCATATTCGGTGGAATTATGTTGGCTACGAGAGGGATGACTAAAGAAGGCGAAGGCGTTCCAGAACTGAAGACAGAGGAAGTGTCGCGAGAAAAACTGATAGCTCAGAAAGAAACTGAGATTCAAAAGCTGAAAATTGACGGAGCCGAAAAAGATCTCCAGATGAAGGAACGGGAGAAGGAACAAGAAACTATTAGAAAAGAAAAGGAAGATATTAAGAAGACATTGAATGAAAAATTAAAACAACTAGAAAATGATTGCGTCCAAAAAGACCTCAAGATGAAGGAACAGGAGAAGGAACTGGAAACTCTTAGAAAAGGAAAGGAAGATATTAAGAAGACATTGAATGAAAAATTAAAACAACTAGAAAATGATTGCGTCCTAAAAGATCTCAAGATGAAGGAACAGGAAAAGTTGCTGAAAAATCTAAAAACTGAAAAGGAAATAATCAATAAAGTACAAAATGAAAAAAGTGAATTGCAAAATGAGTGCATCGAAAAAGAAAAGTTACTTGAAATTCTAAAAATTGAAAATGAAGCCCTGAAGAAAGTTCAGAATCAGAAAACTGAACAACTAAAACAATTGGTAAATGAAGTGGTTGAATTGAAGAGAGAAAAAGACGAGCAAGAAAGGCTGAAAGCTAAAATGGCGTCTGATTATCAAAATCTCGAAAAGGCGTACAATGACAAAGATCTTCAAATGAAAGAACTGAAGAAGTTACTGGAAAATCTTAAAACAGAAAATAATGGACTGAAAAATTTGCGAAAGGATCCAGTAAATAAATTGAGAAATGCAGAAGAAGAAGAACTAAAGGCAGAAAAAGAAAAATTGGAGTCAGAATATAAAAATATGAAGAAAGAGTCCGCCAAAAAAGATGATCAGTTGAAACGACAGGAAAGGTTACTTGAAATTCTTAAAAATGGGCATAAGGGACCGAAGAAATTCCAAAAGGATCATATAATTATATGGAAAAATAAGGTAGATGAATTGAATGCAGAGAAAGAGGAGCAAGAAAAGCTGAATGCAAAGATGGTGTCGGATTACCAAAATCTCTTAAAAGAATGCGCCAAGAAAGATCTTGAGATGAAGAAACAGGAAAGGTTACTTGAGATTCTTAAAACTGAAAATGAGGCATCTCAAGCACATAAGGAACAATTGAGGAACGAAGTAAACAAACTGAAGGCCGAGAAACAGGCGAAAGAAAACATGAAGGCCGAGAAACAGGAGAAAGAAAAAATGAAGGCCGAGAAACAGGCGAAAGAAAACACGAAGGCCGAGAAACAGGCGAAAGAAAACACGAAGGCCGAGAAACAGGCGAAAGAAAACACGAAGGCCGAGAAACAGGCGAAAGAAAACACGAAGGCCGAGAAACAGGCGAAAGAAAACACGAAGGCCGAGAAACAGGCGAAAGAAAACACGAAGGCCGAGAAACAGGCGAAAGAAAACACGAAGGCCGAGAAACAGGCGAAAGAAAACACGAAAGCCGAGAAACAGGCGAAAGAAAACACGAAGGCCGAGAAACAGGCGAAAGAAAACACGAAGGCCGAGAAACAGGCGAAAGAAAACACGAAGGCCGAGAAACAGGCGAAAGAAAACACGAAGGCCGAGAAACAGGCGAAAGAAAACACGAAGGCCGAGAAACAGGAGAAAGAAAACACGAAGGCCGAGAAACAGGCGAAAGAAAACATGAAGGCCGAGAAACAGGCGAAAGAAAACATGAAGGCTGAGAAGACTTCTGATCAAGAAAAGGAAAAGGAGTCCGTCAAGAGAGACTTTAAGGGGAACGAACAGCAGAAGAATGAAGAAATTAAGAATGAGTGTAAGAAGGAAACGGAAAATAAGAAGGAAGATCAGCGGGGAAAGTTATTAAAGGATGGGTTATTGGCTCATAAAAATTAAAGGTTCGATAAAGCCATGGCCATTTTTACAGATGCCTTGGATATAGATTCGGACAACAAAGAACAAACCGCTCTTCTGCGCATCCTTCGGGCTGAGGCGAACACAGCTTCCGGAAACCCACAGGACATGGATATCGTATTGGACTGTCGTCATGCCGTCGATAAAGGTCTTCAAGGATGCCGAGCCTACATGCTTCTAGGGAATAATAATAATAATAATAATAATAATAATAATAATAATAATAATAATAATAATAATAACACTAATAATAATACTTTTATTATAGTTATTAAAACCCAAACTATAACCCTAGTTGGAAAAGCACGATGTTATAATCCCAAGGGCTTCAACAGGAAAAAAAATATCCCAGTGAGGAAAGGAAGCAAGGAAATAAACTAAAAAAAAAGTGCAGGCTTAATCGAGGAAGCGTTTGTTAAACAATGCAGGTGAGGTTTAATTTGGTACATTTCACCATATTCACAATTTGAATAGAAATAAATTTTACGTCAAGACAAAATGGATGGTCCAGAGGCGGTATCAAATTTAGATTCACAAAAGTTAAAACAAAAACTTTCTCAATTTCCCAGGTCAATGCAGTTTAAAAGTAATCGATTTAATTCAATTCAACGGTAGCTTTTACTATTTCCAATACAAAATTGCTTTATAATTACAACAAATGCAATTACTTTGAGTTGTTTAATGTACAAATTTATCTAATTTAACGAGCGGAAAAGTTTCTATTGGAAAAAAAATATCTTAAAGAAAATGAACCAATTATGAGGTAAATTTTTTCTAATGAAACAATTTTACTAACAACAAAAGCAATTAATCTGAATTATTTATACACAAATTCAGTGGAATTTAACGAATGTAAATTTTGTTGGGAAAACAGATCTTGAAGAACATTTCCAAATTACATATTTCAGAAAGCACATTTAGAAAATTACATATTACAGAATGAACATTTCAAAATTACATACTGTATTACAGTCGTGTTTACCATGCCATTCAAACAATCTTACACTTACATTAAAATTAATGTAAAAAAGTTGGGTCAAAGTATATTTATGAAAATGCAATATACATTTATAATTTCATTCCTACGAGTGCTGTAACATGCCCCGATGTTACTAATAATTAATTCGTCATTTTTCAATAATTAATGAACCCTTGAATATGAACATGAGCTAATTTCACGTGTCTTTGGTATAATTAACAACCTAATGAAATCCCACATAACTTGGTTGAAAAGAAGCATAAACACCTGAAAACATGAACTAATTCCAGTATGAGGTTGGCTCGAATCCTGACCAAGGTTGGTGTAATTAACAACCCACTGGAATCCCACATAACTTGGTTAAAAAGAATGAACATCCAGAAACAAACTACCACAAAGATGAGGCTGGTTCGATTCCTGACCAAGGCTGGAGGGATTGGGCGCAGACCATTAAATCCAAATGTGCCTTTGTTGACCTAAACAGTGAGTTAATTTATGTAACTGATAGTTTCATGACTGCAGTGAGTAGTAGCCATGATGACGAAGGGTATAGGATCATCAACCTCACCTCGGGAGAGAGAGAGAAAAAAAAAAGAAAAAAAAAACTACCAGAGATGACATAACTATCTGGATATACCGTATGGTAAAAATATAAGAAATTTCCAGCAACCACTTCAAAAATTAGAATATTTTCATTATGTTAATGTTAAAATCATGTTAAGCAGCCACTCAGTAATCCATTACCCTTGATGAAATTAAGTATATGAAATAATAGTCATTAATGCAATAGAGATCAAAAAGCAATTTCACGTTAATTAAGCCACAATGATGAACAGTGCAAGAATGTCACCCACCTATTCTGTAATTATCAAATCAACCACAGAAAGAGAAATATGTTAACTTTGTTTTAAACGACTGAATAGCGGTTGATTATGATAATTAACCAGGATTCTATAGCACAGAACGAAATGTATTTCCAAATAGAATAAGTAAAACGGCTTTGTATGTTCAAATTCTGAAACGTGGGTTGAAGCGTAGGTCAAAGGTCACATTTTTCGTAATTCGTACATAAGGGAATTAAATTGCCATATATCAATTTCCCTATTATGAGATGTAGTGGAAAACATT
>NC_090753.1:59653012-59668012 GCF_036898095.1 Palaemon carinicauda
ATTATCAGGTGCCTATGAACCCAGAAGACATCCCCAAGACCACCAACACCACTCCGTTTGGTACATACACCTTCAATTACTCCTGTTTTGGCCTTCGTAATGCTGGGGCAACGTTTCAACGTCTCATGGATAGCATCTTAGGGGACCTCCCTTTCTGTGTATGTTATGTGGACGACATACTTGTGTTCTCCTCCTCAAAAGAGGAACACCTCCGTCACCTGCACATCGTGCTTGACCGCCTGCAACAAAACGGCCTTGTAGTCCGGTACGACAAGTGTACCTTTGGCGCCAACGAAGTGTCGTTCTTAGGGCACCGTATCACTCCTGAAGGAGTCCATCCCCTCCCTGAGAAGGTAGCAGCCGTTCAGAACTTCCCCGCGCCCTCGACCGTCAAAGCTCTGCAGGAAATCTTGGGCATGATCAACTATTATCACTGTTTTCTGCCAGCCATTGCCGCCACTCTTGCTCCCCTCTACGCCTCCCTCAAGGGCAAGCCAAAGGACCTGAAGTGGGGTCCCCTTCAAGAAACAGCCTTCTGCAATGCAAAGAAGGCCCTATCAACTGCTGCGGCTCTCACTTTTCCTATCCCACACACACCTCTCCTTCTCTCCACTGATGCCAGCGACGTCGCTATTGGTGCAGTACTCGAGCAGGTGGTCAAAGGCTCGCCCCGCCCATTGGCCTTCTTCAGCAGAAAACTGTCCAAGGCAGAATCGGGTTATTCTACCTTCGATCGAGAATTGCTGGCGGTGCACTTGGCTGTCCGTCACTTTCGCCATTTCTTAGAAGGTACGCCCTTCGTCATTCGCACAGACCACATGCCTCGCCTCTGGTGCACGCCTTCACTCGACAGTCTGACGCCTGGTCCGTCCGTCAACGCCGACATCTCTCCGCCATGGCTGAATACAATTGCACCCTCCAATACGTCCCTGGGAAAATGAATCCCGTTGCAGATGCCCTGTCAAGAAACACGTTGGCTGCCGTTCAACTGGGATTGGATTACAACGCCCTGGCTGAAGCCCAACGACAGGATCCAGAGTATCAAGCTTGTAGGACTTCCTGCACGTCCCTCCGTTGGGAAGATTTTCCCCTCGAAGACTCCAACACCACCCTCCTCTGTGACGTCAGTACTGGTAGACCGCGACCTTGGATTCCTGCTCCCATGCGCCGACAGGTGTTTGATTTCATTCACGGCCTTGCACATCCCTCGTGCCGTTCTACTGCACAGCTGTTGAGGGCAAAGTTCATTTGGCACGGCATTTCTAAGGATGCTAAGGATTGGGTCCGTGCCTGTACTTCTTGCCAAACTTCCAAAGTACATCGACACACGGATTCAGGAGTGGGCACCTTTCCTCAACCTCAGTGTCGTTTCGCACACATTCACGTCGACGTTGTAGGCCCCCTACCCACATCACAAGGACATCGTTACCTGTTTACCGTCATCGACCGCTCCACTCGTTGGCCTGAAGCCATTCCCATGGAAACTGCAACGTCCTCCTCATGTACATCTGCCTTACTCTCTGGATGGATTTCAAGATTTGGTATCCCTGAGCATATTACTTCTGACAGGGGAACCACTTTCACCTCTCAATTGTGGACGTCATTAGTGAATCTCCTGGGCATCACCCTACATCAGACAACGGCCTACAACCCCGCTGCCAATGGAATGGTTGAACGTTTTTATCGCACCCTCAAAGCAGCTTTGATGTCCTGCTGCAAGGATTGCAACTGGTTTACTCAACTTCCCTGTGTCCTCCTGGGACTAAGGACCACTCCTAAAGACGCCCTCGACGTCTCGGCAGCTGAAATGGTGTATGGCGACCCGTTGGTCGTCCCTGCCGAATTTTTTCCTTCTACAACCTCCTCCGACGATCTCCAGCGCATACGTCACGTCGTGGGAAAATTTACTCCATGCCGCCAGACTTACAAGCCCCCAGCGAAGCATCACATACCAACGGACTTGCACTCTGCTACGCACGTCTTCCTGCGCAACGACACTAGCAAGCCACCACTAATGCCACCTTACACGGGCCCTTTCCTTGTGATCCGATGCAGTCCGAAAGCATTCCTACTAAACATTCGGGGCAAAGAAGACTGGGTCTGCATTGATCGTCTAAAACCTGCTTATCTTCTGCCAGATGACCCGCCTACAGTTCGCCTCTTTAGATCAGGGTGCCCTATTTAACATGTGCAGTATGTCATTTTTAGGGGGGAGCCATGTACCAACCGTGTGGCACACAATTGTACATAATTATGTTGTATATATTATGCTTGTATCTGCGCTCTTCCCTCGCACCGAAAAGAACCTGAATGATCATGTCTCCGTTTTGCTTTGTAACATTGTCTGTCTCTCGAACAGGTCATGTCCTGTTGCCTTGAGATTTTGTATATAAAGAAGTGTATTCCTTAATAAAACCCAGTTGATTGCATCCTGCCTTTGAGTTAACAACTCCTCTCTCGTCCGTCACAACTGTGTGCGAAGGCACCAGTTAGGTATTAACTGATAAGCGGAGTGAATGTAACTAACTTTATTTGAACACACAGCAAGCTTTTATAACAACAGTTTCAGTTAAAGAAGGTCACAAAAATTCAAACATATTTATACAAGTACATAGCGTAGTGAAAGTAACTAACTTTATTTCAACAAATAGCAAGCTTATATAACAAGTTTCCGTGAAAAATCACAAAAGCTCAAACAGATTGATACAAGCACATGCCTGCAGAAACAAGTTATCAGAGGTATTAACTGATAAGCGGAGCGAATGTAACTAACCTTATTTCAACAAAGAGCGAACTTTTATAACAAGTTTCCACGAAAGAAGGTCACAAACATTCAAACACATTGATACAAGCACATATAGGCAGAAACCAGTTATCAGTGCCAGAGGAGAGTGATAACGACAATGTACATAAACAGAAATACCGTTACAGTGTACGAGCTTGTGATATGCGTGCGGTACAGTACTGTGTGCATGACTGTAAGGATCTTTTGCATCGCTCCTTAAACATATAGATGCCTCTTCTTTACCTCTGTTTCCTTTCTTCTATCTTATTATTGAAATAATAAAAATAATAATAAAAATTTATAACAACAGTTTCAGTTAAAGAAGGTCACAAAAATTCAAACATATTTATACAAGTACATAGCGTAGTGAAAGTAACTAACTTTATTTCAACAAATAGCAAGCTTATATAACAAGTTTCCGTGAAAAATCACAAAAGCTCAAACAGATTGATACAAGCACATGCCTGCAGAAACAAGTTATCAGAGGTATTAACTGATAAGCGGAGCGAATGTAACTAACCTTATTTCAACAAAGAGCGAACTTTTATAACAAGTTTCCACGAAAGAAGGTCACAAACATTCAAACACATTGATACAAGCACATATAGGCAGAAACCAGTTATCAGTGCCAGAGGAGAGTGATAACGACAATGTACATAAACAGAAATACCGTTACAGTGTACGAGCTTGTGATATGCGTGCGGTACAGTACTGTGTGCATGACTGTAAGGATCTTTTGCATCGCTCCTTAAACATATAGATGCCTCTTCTTTACCTCTGTTTCCTTTCTTCTATCTTATTATTGAAATAATAAAAATTATTATTATTAATAAAATAATCAAAATTATGATTATTATTAAAATTATAATAAATTTTAGAATTATTATTATTAAAATTATTGAAATTAGTAAAATTATTATCATTATTATTATTATTATTATTATTATTATTATTATTATTATTAATTAAATAATTAATCTAATTATTATTAGAATTATGAAAATTATCATTATTGAAATTAGTAAAATTATTATTATTATTATTATTATTATTATTATTATTATTATTATTATTATTATTAGAATTCTTATCATTATTAAAATTGATGAAAATACTTTTATTATTATTATTATTATTATTATTATTATTATTATTATTATTATTATTATTATTATTATTATTATTATTATTATCGTTAAAATATGATTATTATTATCGTTAAAATATGATTATTATTAATATTATTGTTATTATTATTATAATATCGTTAAAATATGATGATTATTATTATTATTATTATTATTTTTATTATTATTATTATTATTATTATTATTATTATTATTATTATATTTTTCTTTCCGTCGTAACTGAAGGATTCCTACCCCCTCCCCCAATTATACTTGATTTCTGAATGGCATCACAGGCCCTGTAATTCGTACATGTAATTGTAATTGATTAATTGAGTAGGTAATTGATTAATTTTAATGATTTCTAAGTATTTTAATGTTTAAAAAGATATATTTTTTTAATATAATCAAAGTATAATTGATTGTTGTGTATATACGAGAGTGTGAATGAATGTAATTTTAATTCACATTTTGTATCTATTAGAGAACCTCGTTCACATAATTC
Source organism: Palaemon carinicauda (assembly GCF_036898095.1). Lineage (NCBI taxonomy): Eukaryota > Metazoa > Arthropoda > Malacostraca > Decapoda > Palaemonidae > Palaemon > Palaemon carinicauda. Next base: position 59,657,430 of record NC_090753.1, read on the forward strand.
ACATTAAAGCCTTCTCTTTTTAATTCCGTAAATGCACGTCAACAGCCAGAACACAGCTTTCCCCAGAATGACATTCCTGAAAACGTTTCTCTTCATTTCATAATGCTGTCACAATTCAGCTATGAAAAGTTGGGGTAATTTTATGCGAAAAACGTATACATATTTCTTTCAATGCTTTTTGAAAGTATGAGAGTTATGCTAGAGGATTTTATTTTAGGTGAAAATGTGTAGAAATAACTGATATGTCATGGTATAGTTATAGTGTTGATTTAAATGAGCCGTGATTTATGAGAAAAGATGTTTTTTTTTTTTTTTTTTTTTTTTTTTTACGATGAGAAATGACCATGTGTGTTAACCTACTTACATTAACGTTACATAGCGTAACTAATTAAAGAGAGAAAGAAACAGAGAATTGCATATATATATATATATATATATATATATATATATATATATATGTATATATACTGTATATATATATATATATATATATATATATATATATATATATATATATATATATATATATATATATATATATATATATATATATATGTATATATACTGTATATATATATATATATATATATATATATATATATATATATATATATATGTATATATATATATATATATATATACATATATATATATATATATATATATATATATATATATATATATATATATATATATATATATATATTTAGAAATAATGATGATAAAAATTGAATAAGATAAATAGGTTTTGTAAGAAAAGAATTCTAAGGCAAAGAAGAACTATACGTTTTTATCTTTATGTAGATAGATATACAATAAAAGAAATATATGGAAATTTTCCTATTTTCATATTTGTGGATCATGAGAAAATAAAAAGAATCCCCTATCAATGGGTGATAGAAACATGAAAATTTCTATTATTCACAAACTTACAAGCACGCCTAGAAAATATCGTTTATGCACAAAATATTTCTTATAGAGGACAGTCTAAATGGGTTTTAGTGTAACAGTACACTTATAAAAACCATAATTTTCATCTGAGATTCTCCGTAAAAATATTCTATTCTCAGCCGTATTTCAGTAAAATACAAGCGACCGTAATTTGTACCCTGCTTTGTTATTATCTTTTACTGGTTGGTGACCGTTGTATCACTCCTTTACGTCAGTATATACGTTTTTAAAACGGTAAATGCTTGGCAACATTCATTCCAGGGTCTTTACTGTTTTCCACGGCAATTTTTTAACAGTGAACTAACTGTATAAAAAAAAGTTTGATCTTGAGATGTTCATATTTTGCATTTTTCTGTATACTATGTGAAAATGCAAGGATCGTCCTTTATAACAATAAATGAAGCAGGACAATTACAAATATTTGAAAATGCACAATCACACGTAGGAAAAAATTATCAGTGCACTCATAAAATTCTCAATAGAGCACAGACCTCCGCCACAGCAGCTTATTTCTTGACCTTTTTCTCGACATGAACCTTGACCTTAACATGTAATAATTGGCGGGGATTTTCATACACTCAAAAATTAACCAAGTCTCTGTGACAACGATATCCAGACTTAGGGTTGTTTATGTGTACTGGACATTTTGCTTGTCCGTGACCTTGACTGTTGACCTTGATCATCCAAAATTTAATCATTTCCAGCTTTTTACATAGTTAATCCGTGCAGGTTTTATTACTCTACGATTAAAATTGTGGTCAGGAAGCTGTTCGCAAACACACACACACACACACTAACAAGCACACAAACAGGGACAAAAACATAACCTCCTTCCAATTTCGTTGGGGGACGTAATGAGTAATGATAGGAAAACAATGAAGATGGCAAAGGAAAGTTGAATAGATTTCCTACACTTTTTGCCTTGCAAACCTCGAACATTCTTCAACACTAAATGCTATCGCTTTATTGAGATACAAAATGCACTAGCACTTTCCGAACACCGTCAGTACACCATAGAAAAATATTTGGGTTGACAACTGCAAACACGTACTGAATTCACACAAAGGAAGCAAGGTACTGAATGTTTACTTTACCAGTATTGTGCCAGTGTTGCTACTATCCACTTTCTATAAACGTTTGTTTTCTCATTTGTGTGTGCACCAACCTGGTCATTCCGGGGTCAGTAATGGGCGTATGCACTAGTTAGGTGGTAACTGAAAGACAGCGTAATTGGAACTAACTTTATTTCAACAAACAGCGAGCTTTTATAACAAGTTTCCGTGAAAGAAGGTCACAAAAATTTAAGCAGATTGATACAAGCTTATACAGGTAGAAACAAGTTATCAGTGCGAGGGGAAAGCGATAACGACAATATATAAAAAACAGAAATACTGTTAAAGTATACGAGCGTATGATGTGTGTGTGGTACACTATATTATGGCCAGTATCTACCCTCACTCGGATGTAGATCTCGTTTTTGTCAAATGAATTCCTGATTTTTAGTGGATATTTCCGCAAAATAAGTATCTAGTAATCAGAACCCTTACGGTTACGTAAACGGATAACTCAAAATTGCGTCAATGGATCACCACGGGGTTGAATACTTTTAGTTATTGCAAAGATATTTTGCTTATATTATGATAAGGTTCAATCATTCATTAAAATAATGCAATAAACTATAAGTTCAAATCTATTATCATTTGGCGTACTGAAGTGTAGAAAATATTCCACTGTGGGCGCGTCAAATTTGCTCCTGGCCAAAATCCATGAGCCTAAGTCACATCGATATTTCCACGGCCGGGGTCACCAAAAGGGTTAATTGTACCGATGATTTTATGATTTACAAATATAATCTTTTTATCTAATTACTGTTCAGTGAATTAGGGATTAGAATAAATATATTCTAATTTCCTTTGAAAAAGTAATTTTATTTAAATCTCAGAATTCAGGTAAGTAATCTTATTTCGTCACTAAATTTGATATGAAAAAGGAGTTTGGCCTCTTAATTTTTACTTTACATTAAAGAGTTTTCCGTAATTGCATCCAATCGCTGAATGGGCCTCCTTGCTCTAGCACTGTGCCATAGCCTATGGCCCAAAATCCAAAAGCAAGTCCATAAAAGCAATCACTGATAGATAGTTATGTCCCAGTGCTTACAGTACCCCATCACGATATTCACCAAATGGTAAAATCACGATATTGAAAATCTGTTCCGTTTAATTCCCCGAATGGCGCAGAAATTCCAAATGGTTTTACAATAGAACATCAAATTTCTGCTATCCATAAATTGCGTTTCGTCTTAACTTTTATTGACGCAAGATAAGATTCCGTTTTGGTAATGAGACTGTTTGATATTTCTGCTTCTTGTCTCTCACTCGTTGCTCTGTAATGTCGCCAATCTATTGACATAAAAAAGACAAGAGAGAAAAATAGACTTCGACATCGTGATTCTGAGATTATTTTACCAATATTGATCTGATACGCTTTCGTTCTTCTTCTCTTTCTTCTTCGTTCTTCTTCTTCTTATGCCTCTTCTTCTTCTTCCCGAAATGTTATCGGAGAAGAGAATAGCCACCTCTCGATAATGGATCTTGTACCTGGTTTGGGACTGAATATTGGATGCATTTCTCAGTAAAGGTAACAATGCTGTTTCTTCATTTCATGTCTGGTCTTCGAAAAGGACCTACTAAAGGTTTAAAGGCCTCTCATGAATGGCAGAGGCAATGGACAGTGACATTGCCTTAGCAAGCAGGACAGTGCTCTAGAGACAGACCATATTATTATGATCAGCGCTCAAGGCCAGACAATGGCTTCTTATGACCCAGTAGATAGACCTAAAGACTCTCCAAAACATCCCTTCTTTAGCCCACAAGGATGGTGAGGGTGTAGCGACCAAAGGAATTATCGAGTTTGAGTGGGACTCTAACCCCAGTCTGACAAACTTTACACTCCGAAAGATTCAAAAGTCTTGTTTTTCTTTCTTTTTCTTTTGAATTTTCTGTTTTAGTATCATATCATTATTGGCAGTTTTAATTTTACTCTTTTTAAATCTTTAATTACCAAATAATTTATTGAGGAGTTGATAACGTTCAAATTTTTATATATATATATATATATATATATATATATATATATATATATATATATATATATATATATATATATATATGTGTATATATATTATATATATATATATATATATATATATATATATATATATATATATATATATACATTATATATGTGTATATATACATATATATATATATATATATATATATATATATATATATATATATATATATATATATATATATACATATATATATATATATATATATATATATATATATATATATATATATATATATATATATATATATATACAGTATACAGATCCATACCTGCGTGTGTGCATATATAGCCATATACCTGTACATGTGTGCGTATTTTATTATTAATATTATCATCATCAGCCGTTACTAGTCTACTGCAGAACAAAGGCCTCAGAAATGTCCTTCCACTTGCGTCTGTTGATGGTTTTTCTATGCCAGCCCACACCTGCAAATTGTCTTTGTTTGTCAATCCATCGTCATCTCTTCCTTCCCTTCCTGCTCTTAAAATCTCTAGGAACCCATTCTGTTATTCTTAATGTCCATCTATTGTCTGCCATTCTCATTATATGTCCTGCCAATGTCCATTTCTTTATTTTACATGTTAGAATATCCTCTACTTTAGTTTGCTCTCGTATCCATGTTGCTCTTTCTGTCTCTTAGTGTTATTCCCTTCATTATTCTTCCCATAGCTCTCCGAGTTGTAACCAGCTTAGGTTCTAAGGTTCTAGTAAGGCTCCAAGTTTCTGATGCATAAGTTAATACTGGTAGGACCATCTCGTTAAATCCTTTTTTAACTTTCTTTTTTTTTCTATTTCTTTTTTGAGGAAGTGTCATCTTACGTTTCATAATCTTTTTTTTTCCTTTTTTTTTTCTTTAGCAAATGCTCTCCATCTCATGCTTATCCTTTTTAATTTCGGTCTCTTGTCCCGGGGAAACAATTACTGTCTGTCTTAAGTATGTACATTATATTCATTAACAATCTCTGGAGGCTCGTCCATAACTCTTATTTGTTGTCTCTCTGCATTTTCATTGAACGTTATCCTAGTTTTACTCATGTTCATTTTCAGTCCTACATTTCTGCTTTTTCTATTCATATATATATATATATATATATATATATATATATATATATATATATATATATATATATATATATATATATATATATATATATATATAAAATATTAGAATAAATTCATATTTTCATTCTGAGGCATATGCATGAAAAAAACATTTTTCCAGCTAATGGAGTAAGGAGAGAAATTATTATGCAAATAATTTCCATTGCTACAATGAAGACTTGAAATGAGGCAGTCTTGTTTCTTTTGTAGCCTCAAGAAAAGAAAAGGGATATTTACTTGATATTTTGTTCGAGAGGATTTTTGTATATCAGGTTTCCTGTCTCAATGTTTTGAGCATGCAATGTCTCTCTCTCTCTCTCTCTCTCTCTCTCTCTCTCTCTCTCTCTCTCTCTCTCTCTCTCTCTCTCAAAAGAGTATTTGAAAAGTAAATAAAGGTAATAAATCAACATTTGTAAAGAATTTCAAAGTTAAACAATACAATTTTTCTAATGGAAATATGCAAATATTTTCCACTTCATTTCCAACAATATTTTTTATTAATGTTTTTCCCCATTCCCTAATTTTCGATAGTAAAACCTTTCCTTTGTAAATTAGTGATGCGTAATGTATCTACAATTTACCGCCATATGTTGTATTTACTTTTTTAATTTCTTTTTTCAAAATAGTTTTCTTTTAATTTAGGAATTTTCATTTTACTTATAATATATTTTTTGTTTCCTAATGCAATAACTTTCTCCATTTGTATTAAAAAAAAAATCTTTTTCCGGTATATCCTTTCATGATTCCCGAGTTCTAAAATCCTTTTCTTATTACTTATGAAAACGATATATAATAAATTTTATTTAGATTTTGACAATGAGTGTTGGACACAACTAATTTCGAGAAACTATGAACATCATTTTTCAAAACTGTTATAATTCTAAATTAAAAAGCAGTTATTTCAAATAAATACTGACTTTTCCCAACAGAGAATTTAAAGTTATATCAAATCAGGTCCAACTATTATTTTTTTCTATTCATCCAGAAAACCTTTCTTTTTGATGAGTTTTCTTAAATATTTGATGAAGTCATGATTTATTCGAGAAATAATAAATTTCCATATTTCTTCAACTTTGAACGAAAACTTATGGGTTTATATCATATATTTTCTAACCATGATTAACATCATATTGTTTTCTGATCATAAGTAGAATTGCATATTTTTTTAACATTATTAGAATTATATTTCCCAGGGTCATTATTACAATTATATATTGTCTAACCATTATCAAAAATACATTCTTCCTGTCCATTATTAGATTTATATATTTTCGGACCTTTATCCTCAATTTTTAAACACAAAACCTCCTGACCAATTTAATGTATAGAAAAAGAGGAGTGATTGAAAAGAAAGCAAATCTCTACTAATCCTGATGGAATTACACCTAACATGAAAGGAGATACGAGCGTAAAGCTTTTTAGATATTAGAATCTCTCTCTCTCTCTCTCTCTCTCTCTCTCTCTCTCTCTCTCTCTCTCTCTCTCTCTCTCTCTCTCTCTCTCTCTCTCTCTCTCTCTCTCTCTCTCTCATTTCATGATTGGGTGAAAGGGTTTTCGAGTTTATGTATGTTGAAGTCTTTCTTTTAACCAAAGCTTAGTAGATCTTCCTTCAGTAACAACACTGTGCTCTTAAGAAGACCTCCTTTAGTGAATGAAGATAATCTCTTTAACTGGAAGGAATCGTCATGTTTTGTTTCCTCATTTAAAAAAAGACATTTCTCTAAAAAAATATTTATCTTTCCATCTTTACAAAATATATGTGTAAGTCTGAAATTCTTAAATGTTCATCTAATTAGGAAATGCGAGACTGTGTAATTAAAAATCTTATATTTTTATCTTATTGGGAAATGTGAAATTGTGTAACTGGAAATCTTAGATTTTATTCTGATTAGGAAATGTGAAACTGTGTAACTGAAAATCATAAATTTCTCTCTGAAGAGGATATGTGAAATTGTGTAACTCACTAATTACCTAACGTTTCGCATAAAAAAAATGTGTATGTATTCAACATTAAATTAAATGCATTCCCACCGTTCAAAAAAATGTACAGCATTGAATATAATTCATTTGTTCACTGGACAATGACAAAACCAACCATTTACCGCCTAATTACGAAATGTATATTTATGAAATGAATACAATTTAACTATCCACGAATTGAAAAAGAAACGTTTAGATAGAGCCGTGCAATAAAAACCACCTAATTTTCCATTTCATGGAAAACCTACAATGCATTTTGCACAGTTGCTTTCAACCTCTCCACTCGTTATCTCCCACTGATGACCTCTGCCTGGTGATACAATTATCTGCCGACCGATTTGAAGCCAAAATCCTTTTGTCTTCGTTAGCTGGTGTGAAATAAGAGCATTCCGAAAAAAACGTTGCAAAAAAGGTCGTAAAAAACGGATGCAAAATAGGATCGTTGTTAAAGGGTCGCAAAAAGAGTGCAAAAAAAGGGTAGCTGTCAAAGGATCGCAAAAAGACTCTAAAAAAACGGTCGCAAAATAGGGTCGCTGTTAAATGGTCGCAAAAAGTTGTAAAAAAGGGTCGCAAAATGAGTGGCAAAATAGGGTCTCTGTAAAATGGTCGCAACCATTTTCCGAAGCCTTTAGCGTCCTCATTTTAATTCCAGATATTATTTCTTTTATAAGTCCACTTCAGGACAAAGGCCTCAGTCTGTTTATAGTCTTTTTTATGCCATTCCAAACCCGCAAAATTTCTTAGTTCATCAATTTATCGTCTTCTCGGCCTTCCTCTGCTTCTTTCGCAATCTCTAAGGACCCATTCCGTTTTTTTTTAATGTCCATCTACAGTATTATCTGTCTTTCTCATTATGTCTTGACAATTTCCATTACTTTTTCTTACGTGTTGTTAGAATTTCCTTTACTTTGCTTTGCTCGCGTATTCATGTTGCTCTTTTTCTGTTCTCTTAGTTTTATTCCCGTCATTGTTCTTCCCGTTTTAACTAGCCTATGTTCTAAGGCTTTAATAAGGCTTCAAGTTTTTATGCATAAGTTAGTATTGGTATATATATATATATATATATATATATATATATATATATATATATATTATAGTTATTATTACTTGCTAAGCTACAACCCTAGTTCGAAAAGCAAGATGTTATAAGCCCAGGGGCCCCAACAGGGAAAATACCCCAGCGAGGAAAGGAAACAAGGAAAAATAAAATATCTTAAGAACAGTAACATTAGAATAAATATTTCCTATATGAACTATAAAAACTTTAACAATAGATAATTAAGATATTAAAGTGTGCCCGAGTGTACTCTCAAGCAAGAGAACTCAAGACAGTGAAAGAACATGGTACAAAGGCTATAACACTACCCAAGACTAGAGAACAATGGTTTGTTTTTGGAGTGTCCTTCTCCTAGAAGAGCTGCTTACCATAGCTAAAGAGTCTCTTCTAACCTTGCCAAGAGGAAAGTAGCCATAATGTTCCTTTCTTTCCCATTCTCATTGTATCTGTTACTAACATCAGAATAACATCCAATTTTATGATCAACCGATTATATCAAATGAAGTGGCCATAACATAGCTTTTAACGTCTTGTTTTGGGATCAAATACGAGAGAGAGAGAGAGAGAGAGAGAGAGAGAGAGAGAGAGAGAGAGAGAGAGAGAGAGAGAGAGAGAGAGAGAGAGGAACAAAACATTATTTCATGATAAAAATAGATAATTTATGAATCAATTGGAAATCGAGTGGCAACACGGGTGTGTCATTAATCATAAAAACCTTGTATTCTTCATGGATTTTGTATTGCATAGAACAGTAGGGAATGGCAAAGGATTGGACTGGATTGGTAAGCGGAAATGAGCTGCCCTCGAGCATGGTGATGACACCACAGGACTTGCAATGCTTGCTTACCAGAATGCATGAAATATCATGCGATGTTGGACTCAAGATAAATAGAAGAAAGACAGAGACGATGAGAACGCTATATGCAATGGAAGATGAAATATCATTGAAAGGAGAAAGGATTAATGAGGTGGAATAATTTAAATCTTTAGGAATTATGATCTCTAATACAGAGAATGGCTAGGTTAAGTAAAATTTAGATATCAAATAGCCTGAAATTACAGATAAAAATCAGGCTATATATCAGTTTAGTGAGATCGGTGTTACTGTATGGATACGAGTCGTGGTATGACAATGAAACAATCTCCAACAGATGTAGTAGATTTGAGAACAAAGTCCTCAGAAGAATGTCGAGAGTTGGATGGCGCAGAACTGAATTAGAAATGAAACCGTAAGAGAGATTACTCCTGTGCCATGTGGTGCCATATGTGGATGAGATTATGGTGTGTAGTAGATGGATGTTTTTTGCACTCCCCAAGAGAGATTAGTTCACCAGACTTTCAACTGGGCTTCACAATGCATTAGAAGAGTTGGAAGGCCTAGGCCTATATACCTAAGGACTATGAAGCATGAAGTAGGAGATAAAGAATGAAGAAGTATTGATTTAAAAGCTCAAGATAGAGACCGCTGGCAAAATCTAACCCAGGTCTAGTGCATTCTGAAACATTTATAAGACTTAGTTCTACCAGCGAAAACATTGTTCTTAAGAAATAAATTTTAAGAAATTAAGTTACCCTGTATAAATCGTTTTAGATATATATATATATATATATATATATATATATATATATATATATATATATATATATATATATATATATATATACACACACAATATAATCCATAAAATAATATCCAAGAATAATATTTATAACCCTAGACCACGATCTAGTTTTATTCACCAGCTCAGTCCGGACAGTGAGGCGCTCAGCCAATCAGAAGCCGCAGAGATGATGACGTCACAGCCTTCCAGTAATATCGGACAGTGTAAACACGCTACCGTTAATTTGTCCGTGCAACAAGTCTATAAGTCCACATAGAAGCCCTGAATCAAGAGGAACAACGCTATACCTTCCAAGGTAACGCTTAAATATTCAATAATGTTTGGCCATGTAAGAAGTTTAGGCTACGATTCAGGAAGTGATGATCTATGATAACACCTCTTTAGTACCGTATTGACATTGAGGTTGGTGACAGCTATTAGATTAACAGATTCTTTAACCAATATAGCAAGATGTGATGCTTCGGGGTTAACCAGGAATACAAAAACCAAAAGGAAATGTCAAAAATCAACCGTTGTAGGGAGCTATTCTCAACGGACATTGAGTGCCGAAGTGAGCTGTTGTGGGGACTTGAAATTCACGGAAAGGGAAAAAAAACGAAAAATCAAGATATAGCGTAAAGGAATCATAACCAAACAAAGAGGTAAAAAATACATTAAAGAAAAACGAAGAAAGTGAAGGAAATATGAACACATCAGTCAAAAATGGTTAATTTAGAACAAAACTTCAGTCCGTCAA
>NC_090753.1:59673012-59682374 GCF_036898095.1 Palaemon carinicauda
CACATAACTGACAATTTTCAAGAAAATGTGAATATAAGGGATGGAGGGATCAGGTAGGAAAATCATGTCCCGGAATCAAGTCTTATAAGGAAAATATAATGATTATACCCAGTGACTTTTATTACCTAGTTTTTATATGAATATTATGGGAGCTGGCGTAAGAGAGAGCGGGGATGGCAGAGGAATATATACTGGCTATGATGGGGTAAATAAAAACAAGAGTAAATCAGTGAGGTCGAAGGACGAATGATATATTTTCAGACGAAAATGGTTGCCAATTTAAATATATTTGAAACATTGTTACCCAATATGTGAATCGTACTAGATAAGCTGTTATTTTTTTTACTTTAATTTTCTTAGTAACTAGGGTAATCGACCCATCAAAAATACCGGCTAGACATTTAAAATGGATATGCACACAGACTCACACAGTTTTACTCATCTCACAAACTACAACGTGCTAGTTTAGGCAATTTGTCGGACATTGTTGTTTTCCGAATGGTTGCCGTTCAGCGTGACAGGAGAATATATATATATATATATTATATATATATATATATATATATATATATATATATATATATATATATATATATATATATATATTATATATATATACAGACAGTTGCTCTTTATTGAAGGAAATATATTTTTATCGAATTTTATTTCATATTTGATTCGAATAGAAGAGCAGTAAAATCTATAATTTCAATCAACTCTCTTTTTGAGATGTTTTATTTAAGCCGACGCACATACACAAAAATAAAAAATGGTTGTAGCTCAAAACAGTCCGAAATGTGTTTTTTTTTTTTTTCGTTTAATGTAAAAAAAAACCCAAATTTTGTTGCGCAAAAATGAAATAGTGAAATAATTGAATATATCAGACTGCTCTCCAATGCTTCTATCGCATAAATTGCCAGTATAAAAGATGGTATGATTGAATTCGGTGGTTAACTTTTATAATTGGAATTTACAGATGTCATTTGCAATAAACTTGTTTAACGCCAATTTCTTTTGTCCGTTTTATCCACAATGTCAAATAAATGCTGTTGAGTAAAGAGAATGTAGGAGTCAGTGTAAAAACAATGCGTTTGAAACAAGTGAAAATGAAGTGAGTCAGTGAAAAGAAATTACTGTTGAAGTAAGTGAAAATGTAGTGAGTCAGTGTAAAGACAATACTGTTGAGGGAAGTGAAAATGTAGTGAGGCAGTGTAAAAACAATGCTGTGAGAGAAGAGGAATGTAGTGTGTCAGTGTAAAGACAAATACTGTTGAGAGAAATTGAAAATGTAGTGAGGCAGTGTAAATACAATACTGTTGAGGAAAGTGAAAATGTAGTGAGGCAGTGTAAAAACAATGCTGTTGTGAGAAAGAGAATGTAGTGAGTCAGTGTAAAGAATATACTGTTGAGAAAAGTGAAAATGTAGTGAGGCATTGTAAAAACAATGTTGTTGAGAGAAAGAGAATATAGTGAGTCAGTGTAAAGACAATACTGTTGAGAGAAAGAGAATGTAGTGAGGCAGTGTAAAGGCAATACTGTTGAGATAAAGAGAAATATAGTGATTAATTGTAAAGACAATACTGTTGAGAGAAAGAGAAATATAGTGAGTCAGTGTAAAGACAATACTGTTGAGAGGAGAGAATAGTGAGGCAGTGTAAAGACAATGCCGTTAAGGGAAGGAAAATGTGGTGAGTCTGTGTAGAAATAATGCTGTTGAGAAAAGGGAAATGTAGTGAGGCAGTGTAAAAACAAAGATGTTCAGACATGGGAAATGTGAGTCAATGTAAGAAAATGATGGTAAGAGAAGTAGAATGTAGTAAATCAGGGTAAAAACAATGTTGTTGAGAGAAGGAGAATTAGTAAAGTCTTTTAACTCGGAAACGTTTCCTACTAGCTGATTGGTTGCAAGTATTATGTCCGAATGGCATCATTGTTTTCCAATAATTACCAAGTGTTGTGAATTGAAACTTATTTATTAACCTGAATTTCTTCTCCAGATATATATCTTATAAATAAATACTGTTAAAGAATAATGTGAAATCACCTTAAATATTGTTTACGGCTTCAACATTTCCAAATAATATCTTTTTCATATAAACAGAACAAAAACTAACGTCCCTGACTGGTAATCGCCAGACTGGGGTTCGAGTCCCACTTAAACTCGTTAGTTCCTTTGGTCGCTGCAACATCACCATCCTTGTGAGCTAAGGTTATAGGGGTTCAGGGGAGCTTATAGGTCTAATTGCTGAGTCACCAGCAGGTATTGTCTGCCCCCTTCCTGGTCCTAGCATGGGTGGAGAGGGGCCTTGGTCGCTGATCATATTAATTATATGGTCATTCTCAAGGGCATTGTCCTGTTTGCCTTGGGCAATTTCACTGTCCCTTGCCTCTGCCATCATGATCGGCCTTTAAAGAATTAAACATCTCACTTTATGATGGGAAGAATGAATGGTCCAAAGCCTAAAATATTATTTACAGCTTCAACATATCCAAATAATATATTTTTTTTTTTTTTTTTGAAAACGAAAGTAAAGCTAATCCAAAGAAATGTATATTGGAAAGAATGAAACCATTCATAAGATATATTATCTCCATCTAAGTGATAAAATTAACCAAAAAAAAATATTATATGGTGAAACAAAATATATATTGCTAACATTAAACTTCCGTTAATACAACTATTTTATTCATATCAAAAAGAGAAATGGTTTCAAGCCTTCGATTAGGAATCGTTCAAACTTTTCCACTTGTCCAAAAAGACTTTTTAAGACTTTTTTGAGGCTGACAATAAATAATCGTTCAATGGAATATTTCATCTTGGTGTGAATGGGGAAGTTTTCTATTGGCTTTGAAAGACGCAATTTTTTAACTTTTCCAAAATAAATTGTGTTTGTCGCGATGATCATCCTCTTGATAAAGTATTTCTCTCTCTCTCTCTCTCTCTCTCTCTCTCTCTCTCTCTCTCTCTCTCTCTCTCTCTCTCTCTCTCTCTCAAATGAGTATTGATTCCGATGTGGTAAACAGGAGCAAAGATCTGGTTTATGAATCATCATATATATTAATGAATACTGCCTTGAATTATTATCCACTTTTATAAGAAATGTATGATCATAAATTATACATTTAACGATCGTCTTCCCTATCCTGTTTGAGTCAACCGCTGCTGAAAAGCTAATCTTGACAAAACAATTGCGTTTTAATCTCTTGAGAAGGAATATATCTTAGCTTTGTGAAATGTCGTAATTTGTGAGTTGCAGGAAAAGGACCACTTAATTTGACCTCTGATATCACCTCAGAAATCGTTTGGATTATTGACTTTGAATTGGAATTAGAAGCTGGGTCATCTATGACGTCATTAAGACGTCATGTTGTCTCGATTCATCACAATAGTGACAAATGGTTTGGGCAGATCCTACAATGATAGGAAAGAAATTCTTTCATGATAGGGTTTACCACAAAAAACAAAAAGAAATTCCATTCCCTAAGTGAACTCTATTCTTTGAATGGTACGAGAGAAGAGTATTCGCTTCCCGTGTTTACACAGAAGGCTCATTAGCAGGGAGTCGAGCCCCCTTACTTAAATTGCACCATTCAATCCCTTCTTGCAGGCACTCATGGCATTTCTTTGATAGCAAAACCCTTTTTATTTACCATACGTCTATCATAGGCCTACCATACATGCAGTCGTGTAAGGTTTTTCTCTTCTTAGCATTTGAATCATATTGCTTTTTCAGTTACTTGTTTTTGTCTGTTTTCTCCATATCGCCGGGCCACCTGAAAGTTCTTGTATACATCGTTTTGATATCTTAGTTGTTTTTACAGTTCTCTCTCTCTCTCTCTCTCTCTCTCTCTCTCTCCTCTCTCTCTCTCTCTCCTCTCTCTCTCTCTCTATATATATATATATATATATATATATATATATATATATATATATATATATATGTATATATATACATATATATATATAATATATATATATATATATATATATATATATGTATATATATATATATATATCTATATATGTATAGATATATATAATATATATATATATATATATATATATATATATATATATTTATATATATATATATATATATGTATAGATATATATATATATATATGTATATATATAATATATATATATATATATTTATATATATATATATTTATATATATATATATATATATATATATATAATATATATATATATATAATATATATATATATTCTTACGAAGCTGGTCTTGTGTAGAGTAAATGCAATAGTTTATTCATGATTTTATTTATATTTCCTTTGTGCGTTGAATTGATGATACCCAGCTCGTAAAATGAACTCCTTTCATATAGATGTTAGTATTTTGTAGATTACGTAATTGTATTTTTTTATTCAAGATAGTATATGTAGATTTACATTATTTTTAAAATTAACTTTTATTTCATGTATATTTGGTACGAAATCTTACATAATCTATTTGAGTGTTATGGGATTCGTGCGGGATATGAACAGGGGCTTCGAAAATGTTCTTTTATATTTTAGGAAGTATTGTGTCATGTTTGAGAGAGAATGTTCAGTAACATGTGCTTCGGAAAATTCTCTACCATGTGCATTAGAAATGTCATGAAGCCGGTGAGAGGATTTTATCTTTTTTCGGGACGCAGGTGTGGCTGAGCTAGCAGCCTCAGAGAGTTGTTTGGTTTGGCGTAAGTATAGCGTTCGGGAGAGGATACTTGGCAACTTTTGACGCCTTGGCCCAGCCCTCAAGCTACAGGGCTCAATCCTGGAAACTTCTGGAAGTAGCCAAATTTCATTTTAAAAGGTGACACCTACGTTAGGTTACCTAGATTGAGATAGACATTGCAGGCTTAAGACAAATAACTTCCCCTCTCTCCCTTTCCGCATGCAAGCTCTGAGTATTGTTGTTGAAAGTGTTTCAGTAACGTCTTATTGTGTCCTCTCCTAAGTGACTCTGTGCCTCAAGCAAATTGAGTGTCGAAAAGATACGCAAGACGAACGGTGATTTTACATTCATTGTATTAGAGTGAGTGCTGGTATTGTATAAAGTGTTTGTAATTAGCCCCGTAGGAAGCTTAAGATTTTGTATCGTGATCGGGTTATCTATTTTCAATAAGTGTCAGACTTGAACATTGTATTATTCATTCAGATTTATTTCAAGTTTTTGTATAAATTTTATTGCATTATTTCTTTTCTTACACTAAGGTTTATACAGATATAATAGTTCAAGTCAAGTTCATATATAATTTTCAGATTGTAACATTTTTGTCGCAATCTAAGTTTTGTTCAGACTTAGTTTTTTCGAGTGAATTATTTTGTTATTGTGTAAATTCTTTCAAAGTGTTTTAATTGATATAGAATATATTTATTTTTTAAAGAGTGTATTATTCCAATCATCATTATTTAGATTCAGATTATGCTCGTATGGTATCATGTTAAGAACCACAGCAAGTTTTTAGATAAGTCATAAATTATACTTAGAGTAATTACCCAGTTTAGTTTTGAGTGTACTTAAGAGACCTTTGGATATTGAGCGTTTTATATGTTGCTGTCTGGGAGTTATTTAACGGTCTCAGAAATCGTGTATTAATGTTTTAAAGTTTAACAGTTTTAAGGTGAAAGCCAAACATGTGGGTTTAAAATTCAAGAGGTTGAGTAACTTGCCAATCGTATTATATATAATATTATATGTTTGGTTCCCATTCACGAGTCATAGTATTATATAATTTTAGAACCAGAGCTGGGAGCCATCTGCATGTGATATATATAGATATATATAATATATATATATATATATATATATATATATATATGTGTGTGTGTGTGTGTGTGTGTGTGTGTGTGTATGTGTGTGTGTGTGTGCGTGCGTTTGTGTGTGTATACTTTATATATACTTACCTTAATGGTTTGACAAAAATGTTTACCGCAGACAAAGAAAGAGAAATAACACCTAACAGTGACGTGAAGTCCCCCATAAATCAAATAAGAAAATCCCTCAAAGTGTATATAAATCCCCCGGAAACCTCTCCAAAGAAATCCTTTCAAACCACGCCTGAAATTAAGAGCCCTATAATGTCGGAGTAATTTCCCGGAGACGGAGATCTGAAAGGAGGCGCCGCCCTTGGAAGATCACATCTCGTTTCCCTCAAGTGATGCCTCAATACTGTTAACCTCTCAGACACCTTTGGGGCATTTGCCGTAGGAGTCCCAGGTCCTACAGTCCATTCCAGCTGGAGTAGTTCGTTTTTAGTCACCTTCACTGCTTCGGGTTCATTTTATGTCTCTTATCGCTGAAATTTTTATGCGTCCTTGATTCATAGCAAATACAAAATACGATTTCTTTTATATTTCATATCTTTGAGTTTTTTTTAATGCTTTCTTGATAAATAGCAAATACAAAATACAATTTCTTTCATGTATTTATCTGTGAAGTTGTTTTAAACGCTTTCTTAATTCATAGCAAATACAAGATAGAATTTCGTTTACATTTCTCAGCTTTGAAATTTTCAGTATGTTGTTTTCTATAGTGAATTGTTTTCTCCTCAGGAATAATCAAATTGGTGTTTGCAAAGGAATTGATATAATCAGATACAAGTTCTTTGTCCTTTGTCGAATTATAGGGATATACACTTTCTATATTGAATATGCATGACTAGGATGTATGCTATATTACATCCAGAAGGATTTTATACTCGTTTGAGGTCGTTTGGTAAAGTTCAAAAGATTTCCACCAAGTCCTCCACCTTTATAGAAAAGCTTGCTTTGAGGAGTATGAAGTGGTTTGGCGGGACCACTAAGAGGCAGCTAATTACCAGCTAGCATTAGGCACTCTGAACCTTTAAGCATATTCCTTTATTATTAAGTATGCCCTTTCCTCACTGGGCTATTTTTCCTGTTGGACCCCTTGAGCTTATGGCATCCTGCTTTTCCAACTAGGGTTGTAGCTTTGTAAGTAATACTAATAATAATAAAAATGATAATAATAACTATACTCTGTTTTTTTTAACCAAGGTGCATTTGCACTCACCCACATTGGTGCCCTTTTAGTTCGGTAAAGTATCCTACTTGCTGATTGGTTGCAAATATTGTGTCCAAATAGGTTCATTGTTTTCAAATAATTACTAAGTGATTTGAATTGAAACTTATTTATTAACCTACATTTCTCCTTTAGATATATGTTTTATAAATAGATAAGGTTAACGAATAAATATATTATAAATTATTGTGATGGAAAGTCTAGATTTAACAACATCCGCCGAAGTCAACGATCGTTTTCTGATTGCATAATTTTGTAACTTTTCTCACATTTTAACACAAATTGGGATAAAATTACACTCAGCATAAAAATTTTCATGACAAACTTTCTTTGAATACCAGAATCTATTAAAACCATGGAATTAATAAAACTCGCTTGTGGTGCAAATTTGGGGGAGGTAAAATGAACAAGCCTTGGGTCAACTACGGAGGCGGGTAGGGAAGGGAGGGGGTAGGGGGGGGGGGGGTATCGTGGTTATAACTGTGAAATTACTTCAGTTATTTGTAATTTCTATGTAATTTATGAAAAAATACTTAATCCTAAAACCGAAAATAGTTGTATTGATATAATCTAAACCTTTACGAAATAAGTAGCAAACCCTTTCTATACGGAACTAGAGGGCACTCAGTAGAGCGCAGACCTCCGGCGTGACAGGTTATTTCCCGACCTTTTGCTTGACCTTGACCTTAATATTGACCTTTGACTTCAACATTTATTAATGGACATGAATTTTCATACACTCAAATATAAACCAAGTTTAAAGTCTTCGTGACAACGATGTCCAAAACTTATGACTGATTACGGGAATTGGACATTTTGCTTGACCGCGAACTTGACCTTCCAAAATTTACCAATTTCCATATTTTTACATAACAGTTAATCCATGAAAATTGCATTACTCTACGATTAAAATTGTGGACAGGAAGCTATTCACACACAAACAGGGGAGAAAACATAACCTCCTTCCAACTTCGTTGGCGGAAGTAATGACGTCTTAGCAACAGACAATTCAGTCTGTTTTCTTCAACCGGAAACAAATGCAATTTTAACGTTATGTTTCACGTGAATGACGAGTGAGAGGAAGTGCATGTGGAGAGTTATCATTCTCTCTCTCTCTCTCTCTCTCTCTCTCTCTCTCTCTCTCTCTCCTCTCTCTCACTCTCTCTCTCTCTCTCCCCCAGAAATTGTTTTTTTTATTTATATTTTATGACGTTGATATTTAATACGCTTAGTTTATCTCTCTCTCTCTCTCTCTCTCTCTCTCTCTCTCTCTCTCTCTCTCTCTCTCTTCTCTCTCTCTCCTCTCTCTCTCTCCTCTCTCTCTCTCAAAAATGTTTTTATTTATATTTATATTTACCATTACGTATATATTCAATACATTTATTAAAATTTATTTTATCATTTGAAGGCCATTCATTACTGTGAAGCTGGAATATGAGATTTAATGATAATAGTAAGGCAATGATGATGCTTATGATGATATCAGTAATTATAATAATCATTATCAATAATAACAATTAACATAATGATAATAATAAAGATGTTAAGAACAAAAGCTATTAAAAGTCATTGTTTTGACTTTTCATTAAATTCTCGTGAATTCCTCGAGATCTGCGAGAGAAGGAATAACGTAATTTTCGGGGGTAAAATTCCAATCCAAAACTCAGGTCCCAATGCTTCACTCTGGCTCTCCCGGAAAGGCCATCTAAGCCCACCAATGGAGAGAGAGAGAGAGAGAGAGAGAGAGAGAGAGAGAGAGAGAGAGAGAGAGAGAGAGGGAGGAGAGAGAGTTTTTGTTTAGTGAGGAAAGGAGAGAGTGTAGAAAGAGGA
Organism: Palaemon carinicauda; assembly: GCF_036898095.1. Lineage (NCBI taxonomy): Eukaryota > Metazoa > Arthropoda > Malacostraca > Decapoda > Palaemonidae > Palaemon > Palaemon carinicauda. The sequence goes on from NC_090753.1 coordinate 59,681,895, forward strand.
AGAAAAAGGAAGAAGAAAAAAATGTTAACAAATAAGCGATATGAAAAAAGTTGAGAGAGAGGGGTTTGCCAATACTTTAATTAAGGTGTGGCTCTCATAATACTGATGAAATTACTTACATATATTTTCATTTATTATTTATTTCATCGCTCTTTTCTCCTGTTATTATTTATTTGTTTAAATAGAAACCCTTTAATATTTTTTCTTAAATTTTTTTCTTATGATTAACTTGTACTCTTCAACCCTAAAAATTCCGTTGAATAAGTATTATATTTATTCGAAATTTATGAAATTTAATCATCTTAAATAACAATGATTCTTTTCCACTTCTTAAAAGAATATTATCGATAACGATTTATTAACTGATTAAACTTTATATTTACCGTTTTGTAACACGATATCATATCTTTGCATATCAAGATTGACTGATTGATTTACATTTATACCGACGCTCGTGATTATGTGGTTTCTTGGAGTAAG
>NC_090753.1:59682874-59687874 GCF_036898095.1 Palaemon carinicauda
ACAAAAGTTAACCACCGAATTTAATCCTACCAAGTTTTATACTGGAAATTTATGCAATAGATGCATTGGAGACCAGTCTGATATATTCATTTATTTCACTACTTCATTTCCAAAATAACACTTACATCTTTTACATGAAACGAAAAAAAAAAAAATTATATTTCGGACATTGTTTTGAGCTACAACCATTTTTTATTTTGTGAAAGTCCAACCAGTCTGATATATTCATCTATTTCACTACATCATTCCCAAAATAAAACTTACATCTTTTACATGAAAGGAAAAAAAAAATTACATTTCGGACATTGTTTTGAGCTACAACCATTTTTTATTTTGTGAAAGTCCAACCAGTCTGATATATTCATTTATTTCACTACATCATTCCCAAAATAAAACTTACATCTTTTACATGAAAAGAAAAAAAAAAATTACATTTCGGACATTGTTTTGAGCTACAACCCTATTTGAATTTGTGAACGTCCGTCGGCTTAAATAAAACACTGAAAAGAGAGTTGATAGAAATTATAGAATGTTCTGTTCGAATCAAATATGATGAAACAGTCGATAGAAATTTATTTAATTCAAAATGCAATTAAGAGAAAGTTCTCGTCTATATATTAGTAACTCTATATATTTATATATATATATATATATATATATATATATATATATATATATATATATATATATATATATATATATATATATATATATATATATATATATATATATAAAGGTCTAGAGTTAATCGATTAAAAGTTTTCATTACCCCAACGTATCATCATTTGTAGCTTCAATGTTACTAAGCTTATTTGTATTATAATCAGTGATGGTATCTCCAACATTACTCAACACTATTCTATTCTCATGCTGAATATGTAATGGAACGCTGCACAATGCAGAGAGAGAGAGAGAGAGAGAGAGAGAGGAGAGAGAGAGAGAGAGAGAGAGAGAGAGTGTGTGTGGTGTGTGTAGCATCGTCATAAAGGATAAAATATCACTGCAAAGTCTCATAATATACATAAGATATTAATGGGTGAAAATGATGAAAGAAATTGGCGTTGAACAAGTCGATTGCAAACGCCATCTTTAAAATTTAATGACAACAGTTAACCACCAAATTAATCATGACACGCATTGCAATGGCAATTTTTGCAGTAGCAGCATTGCAGCTCCGTCTGATATATTTATTATTTCACTATTTCAATTTACAAAAAATAATTAGCAAGAGTTTTTTTTCTAAAAGGATAAAATTCCTTTTCATCCTGTGTTTTAAGTCAGAAATATTTTTTTATTTTGTGACTGAGCAAAGGTTTAAAAGAATATTGAAAAGAGAGTTGATTGAAATTATAGAATGTGCTTCCCTTCTATTTAAATCAAATATGACAAAACAGTTGATAAAAATGTAGTTATTTAAAATTTAAATGAAAAATGTATACAGTCAAGAAAATCTCGAAGGAGGGATATTATACCATAAGTTAAATTGCAGGTTAAACTGATTTTTAAAAAGTTAACGGAAACCTAAGATATAAATAGCAGGTAAGAGTCACATTAATATAAGACAGTTATGAAAGGTAAAAGCCACATTTAATTACCATTGTTAAGAACAACATTACCATTGTTTAAGGAAGATTCATCTAATAATTTTGAAGATTCATAATTTTACTTAGTCTGCTATCTGATAAAAATTACTAGAAATACATGAATTTACGACTCCTTAACTTTAAAATGATGCCGAAGTAATTATCCTTTTAAAAAGTTCTCTTTATAATAACTATAACTAATTAATAAACTGTAATATTACTGCGCGCCTGGGCAAAAACACTCACTCCCCATCATGTCAAACGTTCCCCGTAATATATTCGAATTCGTAATGGATGAGAAGAGAAGCAAATGTCAAATGATCAGGATAAATTTATGCAAACGAACATTGCTGCAGACGAGGTGCCTCTAATGACGCTACAGAAACGAAACACAAAAAGGAGGACGAGAATAAACGTCACCAGTCTTTGGAAGAATCTTCGGGCAGTTGGGGATCCACGGAACAGTTTTGGAATCCTTGGAGCAGTTGGGAATCCTCGGAGCAGTTTGGAATCCTCGAAGCAGTTGGGAATCCTCGGAGCAGTTGCAATTCCTCGGAGCACTTTGGAATCCTCGGAGCAGTTGGGAACCCTCAGAGTAGTTGGGAATCGTCAGAGCAGTTTGGAATCCTCGGAGCAATTGGGAATCCTTGGAGCAGTTGGGAATCCTTATAGCAGTTTGGAATCCTCGGAGCAGTTTAGAATCCTCGGAGCATTTGGAAGTCATTCGTCAAGCGAAGACTGACTCGCTTCAAAAGTTATACATCAGAAATTTAGCCAATAAACCTTCCAAAAAAACATGAACGAAATGGATAATAAATCCATTAACCAGGAGAGAGAGAGAGAGAGAGAGAGAGAGAGAGAGAGAGAGAGAGAGAGAGAGAGAGAGAGGGGGGGGGGGGGTTACGAATAGTATTTGTATTGCATATAGGTTCCCTTAATCATCTAGTGATCAATACCCAGATGAGTGAGTAAATAAATGAGAGAGAGAGAGAGAGAGAGAGAGAGAGAGAGAGAGAGAGGAGAGAGAGAGAGAGAGAGAGAGAGTCCCTTTTCAAAGCTAGTTCATAATACGGACGGTAATATATTCACTTTAAACTTTGGCTTAATCTACTCTACTTACAACTTCCGGAGAGAGAGAGAGAGAGAGAGAGAGAGAGAGAGGAGAGAGAGAGAGAGAGAGAGAGAGAGAGAGTTGCTCTCGCTGGCTGCAAGATGAAAGACATGTCTATTACGCCAAACAACAACAACAACAATAACAACAAAAACAAGGGCGTTCTGTTTGTTTACATAAGAGAGGAACCGTTGCTTGTGTATCAAACCAACACAACAAAGTAATGTGTTCGGGGTCTTGCTGCTGCTGTAGATGACCAGGAAAGAAGAGAGAGAGAGAGAGAGAGAGAGAGAGAGAGAGAGAGAGAGAGAGAGAGGATGACCAGACTACTTTAACCTTGTGCCCTGAGGTAAATAACCCTGAAGCATGTTGATTTTCCTTTCCTTGGGGGTTGGGGGTTGAGGGGAGGGAAAGTGAGTAGACTCTTTTAAAAGCGTTACTCAGCTCAGGTAAATAATAGGCCCTCAGGCTGTACCTCTAAGCAGGTGCAACGCCACTAGTTCATCTCACGCTTAGACACTAAGCAAGAAAAATGCTCCGACTGACCACGAAGACGAGAAAAAGTCAACATTACGAAACTACAATTTTCTTCTTGTTATTGTTATGCTTTCTATTCCTCTTTCTTGTCTTTTTCAATGAGGTCTTTAATTGAACATTCATAAATATAATGAAATTTCTTTCTATACCTAAAAGCCATTTATACAGATCTTCGATTACGTATTTCTTCTGATTAATATTGTGAAGCAGTTTCGAAATGTGCACAAGAGGAGGACCACTAAACGAGAAGAAACAGAAGCAAAAAATTAATAATTCATTATGAAAAAGCTCAAAATATAGAGCAGAGAATTGTCTCCTGATTATAGAAATCCATCTATGTGAAAACGATCGCCCTTTAAACACTGGGGAATTGACATGTACCAAGTTAATGGGGAATTGACATTTAACTTAATTGGGAATTGACATATACCGAGTTAATGGGTAATTGACATTTACCAAGTTGATGGGAAATCGACATGTACCAGAATAATGGGGAATTGGCATGGGCCAAATTAATGAGGATTTAACATGTCACGAGTTAATGTCCTCATTGACAATAAGTTGTTGTTGTTGACAAAACCGCTCTGGTTTATAATAAAGTTTCACAAACATCCAACGACGCTGTAATATTTAGTACTTGAAAAAAAAATCATTGGAAAAATAATTAAGGTTTATTTATATATATATATATATATATATATATATATATATATATATATATATATATATATATATATATATATATATATATAATTTATGGAAATGAGATCAGAACAGACTCCCGAAGGAATGCTTTGATATTTTAGCAGTGGTCAACAATTTCAGAGGACTAAGAGACATTTCCTTTTTTGCTGTTTTCACTAAATTATGCAGCTTCCTTTGATGGAAAAAAATGAAATTATTTTCTTTCATTGAAACTCTTCGAGATAATGTTCCGTACAGAGAGAGAGAGAGAGAGAGAGAGAGAGAGAGAGAGGAGAGAGGAGAGAGAGGAGAGAGAGAGAGAGAGAGAGAGACCCTTTCCAGAGCTATTTAATAATACGGAGGGTAATATATTCGCTTTAAACTTTGGCTTAATCTACTCTACTTACAGAAAATTGTCTCTTGATTAAAGAAATCCATCTATGTGAAAACAATCATCCAGACAATGAACATGTACCCAGTTAAAGGAGAATTGAAATGTGCCAAGTTAATGGAGACTTGACATGTACCAAGTAAAGGGTGAGTTGGCATGAACCAGGTTAATGAGGAATTGACATGAACCGTTTATGGGGAATTGACAAAAACCAAGTTAGGCCTAATAGGGATTCGACAAGAAACAAGTTAAAGGAGAAGAGGCATATGCCAAGTTAATGAGGAATTAACATGTACCAAGTTAATGTGGAATTGACATGTGCCAAGGCATTGGGAATTGACATGTACCAAGTTAATGGTGAATTGGTATGAGCAGTTAATGGGTAATTAATATGTGCCAAATTAATGGGAAATTGACATGAACCAAGTTTTTGGGGAATTGACATGTACCGACTTAATGGAGAATTGGCATGTACCAAGTTAATGAGGAATTGACATGAACCAAGATATTGGGAGATTGACATGTACAAGTTAATGATGAATGGACATATATCAAGTTACTGGGAATTGACATGAACCAAGTTAATGGGGAATTGACATGTATTAAGTTAATGGGGAATTGACATGTATTAAGTTAATGGGGAATCGACAAGTACCGAGTTAACAGGGAATTGATATGTACTGAGTTATGGGGA
>NC_090753.1:59692874-59707874 GCF_036898095.1 Palaemon carinicauda
ATATATATCCAAATTTAGCATCTTTTCTACAAACTGTAACACTTTTCCAATGACTGAATTAGTTATAAATCTAAATTTAGATTCCTTTCTACAAACTGTAATACTTTTCCAAAGACCGAATTAGATATAAATCTAAATTTAGCATCCTTTCCACAAACTGTAACACTTTTTCAATGACTGAATTAGATATAAATCTAAATTTAGCATCCTTTCTACAAACTGTAACACTTTTCCAATGACTGAATTATATATGATTGAATATTTAGCATCCTTCCTACAAACTGTAATACTTTTTCAATGAATGAATTAGATATAAATCTGCAACCAGCCTCCTTTCTACAAACTATAAAACCTTTCCAATGACTGAATTAGATATAGATCTATAACCAGCACCCTTTCTAAAAACTGTAACACTTTTCCAATGACTGAATTATATATAAATCTAAATTTAGAATCCTTTTTACAAACTATAACACTTTTCCAATACTGGATTAGATAAACATCTGTAATCAGTATCCTTTCTACAAACTGCAACACTTTTCCAATGACTGAATTAGATATAAATCTGTAACCAGCATTCTTTCTACAAATTAGAACACTTTTCCAATGACTGAATTTGATATAAATCTGAATTTAGCATCCTTTTCACAAACTATAACACCTTTCCAAAGACAGAATTAAATATAAAACTAAATTAACATCCTTTCTAACAAACTGTAAAACTTTTCCCTTTACTGAATGACATATAAATCTAAATTTAGCATCCTTTCTACAAACTGTAACACTTTTCCAATGACTGAATTAGATATAAACTTAAATTTAGCATCCTTTCCACAAACTATAACACTTTTCCAATGACAGAATTAGATATAAACTTAAATTTAGCATCCTTTCCACAAACTGTAACACTTTTCCAATGACAGAATTAGATATAATTCTGTAACCAGCATCCTTTCTACAAACTAGAACACTTTTCCAATGACTGAATTAGATATAAATCTAAATTTGGCATCCTTTTTACAAACGATAACACCTTTCCAAAGACAGAGTTAGATATAAAACTATATTTAATATCCTTTCTGCAAACTGTAAAACTTTTCCCATTACTGAATGACATATAAATCTAAATTTAGCTTCCTTTTTACAAACTGTAACACTTTTCTAATGACTGAATTAGATATAAATCTAAATTTTAGATTCCTTTCTACAAACTGTAACACTTTTCCAAAGACTGAATTAGATATAAATCTAAATTTAGCATCCTTTCCACAAACTGTAACACTTTTTCAATGACTGAATTAGATATAAATCTAAATTTAGCATCCTTTCTACAAACTGTAACACTTTTCCAATGACTGAATTATATATGATTGATTATTTAGTATCCTTTCTACAAACTGTAACACTTTTCCAATGACTGAATTAGATATAAATCTAAATTTAGCATCCTTTCTACGTTCTGTAAGACTTTTCCAATGACTGAATTAGATATAAACTTAAATTTAGCATCCTTTCCACAAACTGTAACACTTTTCCAATGACCGAATTAGATATAAATCTACATTAAGCATCCTTTCTACAAACTGTAACACTTTTCCAATAACAGAATTAGATAGAAATCTAAATTTAACATCTCTTCCACAAACTGTAACACTTTTCCAGATACAAATTTAAATTTAGCATCATTTTTACAAACTAAATCACTTTTCCAAAGACAAAATTAGATATAAAACTATATTTAACATCCTTTCTACAAACTGTAAAACTTTTCCCATTACTGAATTACATATAAATCCAAATTTAGCATCTTTTCTACAAACTGTAACACTTTTCCCAATGACTGAATTAGTTATAAATCTAAATTTAGATTCCTTTCTACAAACTGTAACACTTTTCCAAAGACCGAATTAGATATAAATCTAAATTTAGCATCCTTTCCACAAACTGTAACACTTTTTCAATGACTGAATTAGATATAAATCTAAATTTAGCATCCCTTTCTACAAACTGTATCACTTTTCCAATGACTGAATTATATATGATTGAATATTTAGCATCCTTCCTACAAGCTGTAATACTTTTTCAATGAATGAATTAGATATAAATCTGCAACAGCCTCCTTTCTACAAACTATAAAACCCTTTCCAATGACTGGAATTAGATATAGATCTATAACCAGCACCCTTTCTAAAAACTGTAACACTTTTCCAATGACTGAATTATATATAAATCTAAATTAGATTCCTTTTTACAAACTGTAACACTTTCCAATGTCTAAATTAGATATAAATCTAAATTTAGATTCCCTTCTACAAACTGTAACACTTTTCCAATGACAAAATAGATATAAATCTAAATTCAGATTCCTTTCTACAAACTGTAACACTTTTCCAATGACTAAATTAGATATAAATCTAAATTTAGATTCCTTTCTACAAACTGTAACACTTTTCCAATGACAAATTAGATATAAATCTAAATTTAGCATCCATTCAACAAACTGTAACACTTTTCCAATGACTAAATTATATTTAATCGAAATTCACATTCCTTTCTACAAACTGTAACACATTTTCCAATGACTCAATTAGATATAAATCTAAATCCAGAATTCTTTCTACAAATTATCACTTTTTACTTCATACAAGAGTCGAAAAGCATCACCAGTCAGCTTATTCTACTCGTCATCTGAACTAATACATAATCTAGCGAGTTTTTTCTTCCTAACCCTATCGCCTTTCTCAAGTGACCATATGAATAAGCCTCTTAAGGAATCTCTCATTCTAAGTAATTAATTATTTTCTACGGTAAAAATGAGATAATTCCCGATGTCGGTTAATTTGGGATGCAAAGAGAGAAAAAGAGGAGAGAGAGAGGAGAGAGAGAGAGAGAGAGAGAGAGAGGAGAGAGAGAGAGAGAGAGAGAGAGAGAGAGAGAGAGAGAGAGAGAGGTTATCAACAAATTTCTACAATAAAGATAGTATCATTAATGATGCTGGTTGATTTGGAATGCAAAGAAGAAGAAGAAGAAGAAAAAGAAGAAGAGAGAGAGAGAGAGAGAGAGAGGAGAGAGAGAGAGAGAGAGAGAGAGAGAGAGAGAGAGAGAGAGAGAGAGAGAGAATCTTAATTAACTTTACATTGCAACCTGTCTATCAAATAGATCGGTTGACAAAATCTCCCCATCATGTATTTAAAAGAGAGAGAGAGAGAGAGAGAGAGAGAGAGAGAGAGAGGAGAGAGAGAGAGAGAGAGAGAGAGAGAGAGAGAGAGAGTGGGTGTGTGTTTCATTCATAATTACCTTAACATTGCAAAATGTCTATCAGATAAATCGGTTGACAATATCACGATCAAGTATTTGAGAGAGAGAGAGAGAGGAGAGAGAGAGAGAGAGAGAGAGAGAGAGAGAGAGAGAGAGAGAGAGAGAGAGAGAGAGAGAGAGAAGGGGGAAAAGGCCTTTTGTAGCCACGTCAAACCATTCAGGATTCGTAATTTAATCAAAGTACCCTACTTTAGTTTCCACAGGTCTCAATAATTCGCTTCCCCTGAGAAACATCGTAGCGGACGAATTGTCCAAAACTTTTAACATTGCTGGAAGTCATTTGGTAGATTGGGAAACGAAGCCTTTGAGAGGATGGAATTACAGATTCTATACGGGACAATATGTCTAATGCTGGGGAAGATCTCTCTCTCTCTCTCTCTCTCTCTCTCTCTCTCTCTCTCTCTCTCTCTCTCTCTCTCTCTCTCTCAGTAAGAGACTCGCAGGGTAATCTTATAACAAATTATTAAGAAAAAGCCGAACTGCAGAATGCATATTTCACAAACGTATTCACAATTGAAGAATCAACGACCTTCCCATAATCATTATTATTATTACAAGCTAAGCTATAACCCTAGGTGGAAAAGCATGATGCTATAAGCCCAAGAGCTCCAACGGGGAAAAATAGTCCACTGAGGAAATTAAGCAAAGGAATAAATAAACTATAGGAAAAGTAATAAACAATCAAAATAAAATATTCTAAAAATAGCAATAACATTAACACAAATCATTCATAAATAAACTTTAAAAATATTTATCCTAGCCTTTTCAGCACAGAAACATTTGCTGCAAATTTGAACTTTTGAAGTTCTACTGATTCAACTACCCGATTAGGAAGATCATTCCCCAACTTGGTCACAGCTGGCACAAAACTTCTAGAATACCGCGTAGTATTGAGCCTCATGATGGTGGCCTGGCTATCAGAATTAACTGCATGCCTAGTATTACGAACATGATGGTACTTTCCGGAAGATGTGAATGTAAAGGATGATCAGAATTATGAAAAATCTTATGCAACATGCTATAACGAACTAATTGGACGACGGTGCCAGAGATTAACATCTATATCAGGAATGAGAAATTTAATAGACCAAGATTCCGCAGTTAAACACCAGACAGAACAATACTCGAAACAAGGTAGAATGAAAGAATTAAAACACCTCTTCAGAATAAATTGATCACTGAAAATCTTACATGACTTTCCCAATAAGCCAATGTTTGTGCAATTGAGAAGACACAGACCTAACGTATTTCTCAAAAGAAAATTTGCTGTCAAGAATCACACCTAAAATTCTAAAAGTCATCCATAGGTAAAGAACATTATCAATGCAGAGATCCGGATGTTGAAGAGCAATTGTTCTTGACCTACTTATAATTATATTTCAAATTTTATTAGGATTCAACTTCATACCCATAAATTTTCTCCATGCACTAATTTTTAGCTAGATTTCTACTAAGGGATTCATCAACCCCATATCAACATTCAGGCGATGGAATTGATGCAAAGAAAGTAGCATCATCTGCCTATGCAACAAGCTTGTTTTCTAGGCCAAACCACATTCCATGTGTATATAGTATGAAAAGAAATGGGCCAAGAACACTACCCTGAGGATACCAGATAGCACACTCCTAAACTCACTGTGGTGCCCATCAACAACAACTGTTTGCGATCTATTGCTTAAAAATTCTATAATGATGCTAAGAAATGACCCACCCATTCCCAAATGTTTGAGTTTGAAAACTAGGGCCTTATGATTAACACGTCAATGGCAGCAATAAAATCAAGACCAGTCACACGAACTTCCTGACCACAATCAAGGGATTTCTGTACAGCATTGGAAATTGTAAGAAGGGCATCATATGCTCCAAGGCCTTTACGAAAGCCAAATTGCAAACTAGGGAACAGATGATTACCTTTAGCAAACCTATTTAAATGTTTAGTCAAAAGACTTTAAAAACTTTAGATAATATGGGTGTTATGGAAATTGGACGTTAATCCCTTGGACTCGAACTACCAAAACACATTTACATAATGGAGTAACATTACCAATTCTCCGAGTGCTAAAATCTCCTCTTCTTGCAAAATTGTGCAAAATAACAGATACCTTTGGAGCTAGAAATTCTGCAGTCTTTATAAAAAAAAAAGCAAAAACAAAGGAAAAATACCCATTGGGTCAACACCTCTATAAGCATCAAGGTCCATCAAGAGAGCCCTAATTTCACGAGATCTATAAAACAATATTAGTCTCACTATGCTTGGGAGGAACGGTAATAAACAATGGTAATAACGCGTTTATGAGGCTAACATTATTGTTTTATCACAATAATCTCCCTTATGTAATATAAAATCAAGTCTCTCTCTCTCTCTCTCTCTCTCTCTCTCTCTCTCTCTCTCTCTCTCTATATATATATATATATATATATATATATATATATATATATATATATATATAATATATATATATATATAACATATAATATATACTGTATACATATATATATATATATATATATATATATATATATATATATATATATATATATATGTATATATATATACTGTACATATATATATATATATATATATATATATATATATATATATATATATATATATATACATATATATATATATATATATATATATATATATATATATATATATATATATATACAGTATATATTATATGTTATATACATACACACACACACATATATATATATATATATATATATATATATATATATATATATATATATATAAATATATATATATATATATATATATATATATATATATATATATATATATATATATAGAGAGAGAGAGAGAGAGAGAGAGAGAGAGAGAGAGAGAGAGACTTGATTTTATATTACATAAGGGAGATTATTGTGATAAAACAATAATGTTAGCCTCATAAACGCGTTATTACCTTTGTTTATTACCATTCCTCCCAAGCATATATAAAATTTATATCCTGCAACGCTGAACGTCACCCACTAAGATAGCACAATTTCCCATAAATTACACAAACTGCCGTGTAGTAGTTAGGAAAGGGGGAGGGTACCTGTATATAAGTGATGTAAATCTTAACTCACGTATGCTATGTCCGTGGATGACTCCCAGCCTACTGATTACTAGTCTGTAAGCACCTTCTGAAGTGAAGAAGTAAAGTATGAAATTTTAGTGTAAGCTTAAAAGTCTTTCAAGAATCTAAATTATTCTATTATAACTAAAATATTCTTTTCAAAATAGATGTTTTTGTGTTTAAAAATTATTTCAATTTTGTTAATCAGAAAAAAAGTTACTGATAATCAACACGCTTTGCATCTCAAAAAGTAATTAACTTATAAGGAATACTGAACAACCGAATGAGTAATCATAATACATAAGAGCACATAAGCCTACCTAATTAGGTTTGTAAAGTCATCACTTTTCAAGGCTCAAGTGACGTTGTCCATGAAATATGATCTCACCCAGACACCACGAATATACAATGTACAATTAATGAGTAATTAACGATAACTGGATATTAATCATTATTAACGTTTCGGATTTCAAAGGTCTAATTCAATGTTGTTACTGTTGTTGAAATATTTTATTTTGATTGTTTACTCTTCTTTTGGAGTTTATCTATTTCCTTGTTTCCTTTCCTCACTGGGATATTTCTCCCTTTCGGAGACCTAGGGCTTATAGCATCTTGCTTTTCCAACTAGTGTTATAGCCTAGCTTGTAATAATAATAATAATAATAATAATAATAATAATAATAATAATAATAATAATAATAATAATTATCACATTATAACTGCTTGCTAACTGTAACTTGAATAATTCCTTTTCTCTTACATTGGAGACAACTGAAAATAGGTTTCAGTAAATTGGTTTCAAGAGTCAACAGTATTTTTCTGTTATTTTATTTTGTCTATTCATTACTTCTCTTGTAGTTTATTCATTTCCTTATTTCTTTCCTCACTTGGTAATTTTCCCTGTTGGAGCCCTTGGGCTTATAGCATCGTGCTTTTCCAACTACGGCAATCCACTCAGGAATGGCGGAAGCAATGGACAATGACATTGGCCTAGCAAGTATGACAATGCCCTAGAGACTGACTATATGCACATATGATCAGCACCCAAGCCCCCTCCCCACCCAAGATAGAACCAGGGAGGGCTAGGTAATGGCTGCTGATGACTCAGTAGACCTATAATAATAATAATAATAATAATAATAATAACTAGAATGACACTCAGTAGAGCGCATACCTCCGCAGCAGTAGCTTATTTTTCGACCTTTTGCTTGACCTTGACCTTTGACCTTAACATGTATTAATTGGCGTGGATTTTCATACACTCAATTATGAACCAAGATTGAAGACTGTGACAACGCTGTCCAAACGTATTGCAAAATTCGTGAATTGGACACTTTGCATGACCTTGACCTTGACCTTTGTTGTTTACCTTTGATCTTGACCTTTGACCTTACAAAATTTAACCATTTCAGCCTTATACATAACATTTAATCCCTGTAAATTTCATTACTCTACGAAAAATGTTTGGCCAGGAATCTGTTCACAAACAAACACACAAACAGGGGGTAAAACCTAACCTCCTTCCAACTTCGTTGGCGGAGGCAATGAATGCTGACCCTTTTTAGAAAAATGAACCATCTTCAAGTTTACTATTCAGTTTCCGGATAGTCACATTTAGTATTGAGTTTTGCGTGTACTCTGAATTCTTCATTTCGTGAATCAATGGTCAACTTTAATGTAGAGTAAAGTGCTGTCTCTGATTCAACTTAGTATCACGTTATAGTTTAAGCTTTTTCAATTCGATATCCGGAAATATTAGTGTGATCCATCACTACATAAACTTCTGATTCTCAAAGATTACTGTGACTTTTTTAATATTGTCCTAATTACTATTTCTTCTTGTTATTTTACATTTGAAAATTATTGAAATATATTCTCTCCATCACCAAATGTGATTTTTATGAAATATTCAGTGTCAACTGTTTGTCTACGTTTGAAGTTTCAATCGCTAAACAAAAGTACACAAGAAGATTTCGTGTAAATTCTAGGGCTTAGGCTTTAACCTCGATTGAACCATGACTATATACATACAAAAAATACATACATACATACATGCATATATACATGCATACATACATACATACATACGTGTGTAAAATCCACAGAAACCGGAACGTAAAAAACAGGGTACCTGAAGAAGTGTACGTAATACACGAAAGCGCTTGGCACCTGGTATTTTAATCTCCTATTTCCTGTGGATTTTACGCTCACACATTTCTCTCATGAAGTTTTGTGACTAATAAGTAACATATAAACATACATACATATATACATACATATATAAACATATATGCATATACATATATCGTATGATCTGTTAACAATAACACTAATGGTTAAAAATGTTCGGAAATTCATTCTGTCCTCAATTTGCATATACAACACAATAGCAAGTCATTAAAATATCGAATGCTTTGGCACCAAGGAACGCAGAAAATCGACAAAGCCGGAATGCAATGGGATGTAATCATAAAAATTACTTACGTAAGCATTTCCTTTACCAGTAACATTATGAATAGCTTGATCATTATTGGTCGACACTGCCTTTGGGAAATAATAGGCTTTTATAGTTTTCAAAATTTTGGATAATTCACAAAAATTTCTGTAAGTTCAGAAAAAATTTCAATTACTCTATTAATTGATTAATTGTTTGTTTGTGTGTGTATGAGAGAGAGAGAGAGAGAGAGAGAGAGAGAGAGAGAGAGAGAGAGAGAGAGAGAGAGAGAGAGAGAGAGAGTATTTTAGATAGATAGTTCTATTCCTGTGAAATACACAGTGTATTTATACACTATATATATGTATATATATATATATATATATATATATATATATATATATATATATATATATATATATATATATATATATATAACATATATATATATATATATATATATATATATATATATATATATATATATATATATATATAGTATGTATCCGTATATTTATATATATATCTATATATGTATGTATGCAGATATGTATATTTATGTATATGCATGTAATTTACGCATACATATGGGCGTGGAGTTTCATTTATCGAGGGTTTTGTTGATCTTTAGCTTTATTCAGTCTTTGGTTTAACAATGCAAAGTCTGCTATCAATGTTTTCCATTGTACATGTGTTCTTGAAGACAGGTCTTCTAACGAAAGTTGTCTTCTACCAGGCATTGTCTTACAATGGATACTTTTCTAACAGAAAATATCTTTGCAAGGACAGGACTTTGCAAGGACAGGTCTTTGAAATGACAGGTCTTTGCGAGGACAGGTCTTTGCACGGACAGGTTTTTGCAAGGACAGGATTTGTAATGACAGGTCTTTACAAGGACTCATCTTTGATATTACAGGTCTTTACAATAACAGGTCTTCGCAATGACAGGTCTTTGCAATGACAGATCTCTGCTTGGACAGGACTGTGCAATGGAAGGACTTTGCAAGGACAGGTCTTTGAAATTAAAGGTCTTTGCGATGACAGGTCTTTGTAATGAAAGGTATTTGCAACGACAGGTCTTTGCAATGACCGCTCTTTGGAAGCACAGTTCTTTGCAACGATAGGTCTTTGGAAGCACAGTTCTTTACAACGATAGGTCTTTGAAAGGACAGGTCTTTGCAAGGGCAGGTCTTTGAAAGGACAGGTGTTTGCAAGGGCAGGTCTTTGCAAGGGCAGGTCTTCGCAAGGACAGGTCTTTGCAATGAAAGGTCTTTGCAAAGCCAGTTTTTTGCAATGACAGGTCTTCAGAGTTAGATGTCAAGTAAAGGCAGAATATTCTGACAGATACACTGTATCCTCTTGAAATGTTGATGCTTATGTGATAGTCTAAGTTTTTTTTTTCCTGATGTATTATCGAAAGGTGTTAGATCTAAAAGGAAGTTTTCGGGATAATGCCTTCAAACTCTCAATGGGTATGGCAAAGGCTAAAGTTGAACTAAAATGGCATTTTTCTTTTAGAAATGTGGTATTAATTAGGTAAAATTACATCCATCTCTTGAGAAGAGTGGCGTATTAATGAGCTAAAAAGGCATCCATTTCTCATAGAAAAAGGCAGTCATGGGGGTAAAATAGAACCTGTCTCTTAGGGAATGTAGCATTAATTGAGCTAAAATGCTAAAATTACATCGTCTCTAAGGGAGTGTCGAAATCATCGAGTTAAAATGACATCTCTCTGGAGTGAGGCAATAACTGAGCTAAACTCATCTGCGTCTGAAGGAGTGAATCAGTAACTGAGAAAAAATTGGATCTGTCTTCAGAATAGAAAATGGTGCTAAAATGATCAGTCATAAGAATAGAAAATGGAGCTAAAATGGACCCGTCCTCAGAATAGGAAATGGAGGTAAAATAGGTTCTGTCCTCAGAAGAGAAAATGGAGCTAAAACGGATCTGTCATCAGAATAGAAAATGGTGGTAAAATAGGATCTTCCCTCAGAAGAGAAAATGGAGCTAAAACAGATCTGTTCTCGGAATAGAAAATGGAGGTAAAATAGGATCCGTCCTCAGAAGAGAAAATGGAGCTAAAACGGATTTGTCCTCAGAATAGAAAATAGAGCTAAAATGGATCTGTCCTCAGAATAGAAAATGGAGCTAAAACGGATCTGTTCTCGGAATAAAAAATGGAGGTAAAATAGGATCTGTCCTCAGAAGAGAAAATGGAGCTAAAACGGATATGTCCTCAGAATAGAAAATGGTGGTAAAATAGGATCTTCCCTCAGAAGAAAAAAATGGAGCTAAACCGGATCTGTCGTCAGAATAGAAAATAGAGGTAAAATGGATCTGTCCTTAGAAGAGAAAATGGACCTAAAACGGATCTGTCCTCAGAATAGAAAATGGAGGTAAAATGGATCTGTCCTCAGAAGAGAAAATGGAGCTGAAACGGATCTGTCCTCAGAAGAGAAAATGGACCTAAAACGGATCTGTCCTCAGAATAGAAAATGGAGGTAAAATGGATCTGTCCTCAGAAGAGAAAATGGAGCTAAAACGGATCTGTCCTCAGAATAGAAAATGGAGCTAAGATAGATCTGTCCTCAGAATAGAAAATTGAGCTAAAATGGCTCTGTCCTCAGAATAGTAAACTGAGATAAAATATCACCTGTCTTTAATTACAATAGATAAATATATCATCACTACTATGCTAGCAGGCACAAGAAACCCCTCGCCTCCTTTCGAAAACTTTTATCCCTGAGGAGACATTTGATCTGAGAGAGATTAATTTCTGCCAATAATGTCAGCCTGTTGGGATATATCCGGAAGATCAGGAGTTACATGTAATGTTAAAAAAAGACTTTTTAATTTCAAACATACTTCGGAAAGTGGAAACTTTAATCTCTGGAGATGATAATATATCTCACAGAAATTAATTTCTCTTATCGGAGAGTCAGGGATTTTGCAAGACTACGGAGAACTGATTATTATCATTATTATTATTGTTGTTGTTGTTGTTGTTGTTGTTAATAATAATAATAATAACAATAATAATAATAATAATAACAATTATTGTTATTATTATTATTATTATTATTATTATTATTATTATTATTATTATTATTATTATTATTATTAGTATTGTTATTATTATTATCATTATTATTATCAATATTATTATTATTATAAATTGTTCCACGAAATTAAGTATGAAGTATTTTATTAACAGAGAATTTTTTGTAAGTCATTCCAATGTAACAGTTTGCTTAAAAGCAGTATGACTTTAATCCTTGCCTTGCTCATCTTTTCTTGAGGCTACAAAAGATGCAAGACCGCCTCATTTCAAGTCTTCATCGTAGCAAGGGAAAGATACATATATGGATACCTTTTTTATATGTAAGATTTATGAGGATAATGTCATTAAATAATGTTAATTTGTCAAAATCATTTTAATCTCCTATCAACCTTCAGTCCTTAGTCGCTTGACTTGTGAAAAACACAGTGTTTAATAATATTAAGAATATAAAGGGAAAAAGAGTGGAGTAGGTAAGCTAAGAAATACGGTACATTGAAGAAAAAGTAGTGGGAATAGTGGAAGAGTATAGGAATGATAGTTATAACAAAAGATAATTTTTCACTAAGGAATTTACTTATTGCAAAGCATATATAAAATATATAGAAAAAATCGAGAGTATAAAAGTATCCCAGGCTGGGTGGCAGAGTGAAAAGGACTAGTTGCGCTGGGTGACTTAGATGTGAAAGTAGGTAAAAGGACTACTTAGATGTGAAAGTAGATGAAAGATCTAGTTGTGCTATGTGACTTTGATGTGCAAGTAAATGAAAGGGCTGGTTGTGCTAAGTGACTTAGATGTGAAAGTAGATAAAAAGACTAGTTGTGCTAGGTATCTTAGATATGAAGTAGCATAAAAAGACTAGTAGTGCTAGGTGACTTATATGTGACAGTAGATAAAAAAGAAATAAGAATTCTTAGGTAAATGGAATTTTTTTGCATATATATGAAATCGTCAAATTATTTCAATCAGAAGAATAGTGATCTGATAGTGAGGAGGACGAAAGTTAAACAATTAAACTGCTCTGCTTTTAACACATGAAAATGACAGGCAAATTCCCTACCGATCGCTACGTGATGAGAAAAGCAGCTGGACTACTTTTCAAGTCGTCTGTTAATTTCCGGTTCTCATCTATAACCTTCAAGTTCTCTCGATTTTTAAATTAGGTTATTTCAGTTTCAGGGTATGCATTCACCCCTGTTTGTTTGTTAATTTATGTATTTATTTGTGTGTGAATAACTTCACACAAAAACTACAGTACCGATTTCTACCAAACTTAGTCATGTTGGGTATAATCAAAGGATGAATGTGTAACATTTTGGATAAAGTACATTAAAGTATAAGTACGCAGCAGTACTTTGAAAATAATCACAATGTTAAGTGTATCACAAGTATTTTGGTAGTTTATTTTTTCATTTGTAAACAACATTATTTCAAAACTACTGAACCAATTTCAACAAGACTTAAACATGTGGGATATGACACAAGGACAAACCCATTAGACTTTGAGGAAAATAGATCGACTGCCAATCGACAGTAGTTTACAAAAAAAAAAAAAAAAAAAAAAAAAAATGTTTGAAAGTCCTTCTGAGTTATATATTTCTTTTAACAGATGACGATAATCTAATTTAAATCAACAGAAATTCTCGTATTTCAATCTGGGTTTTCTTGCGTCTTTTTTTTTTTGTCTCTTTCTCGCCCCACTATGCTCTCTCTCTCTCTCTCTCTCTCTCTCTCTCTCTCTCTCTCTCTCTCTCTCTCTCTCTCTCTCTCTCTCTCTGTTATGGATATGCAAATCTTTAAGACTTCTAATAAAACAAAATAAAGAATATTTCCACTAATAAAATTAACACTGATATATGCTATACATATAATATATATATATATATATATATATATATATATATATATATATATATATATATATATATATATATATATATATATATATATATATATATATATATATATATATATATATATATATGTATATATAATGTGATATTGATGATTCATCCAAAGAAATAAAAATAATTAATAAGATTTGTTATCATGATGTCGAATGAAAAGAAAAAACACCAAAATAAAATAAATATTCAATATGAAGTGACTTATTTCTAGAATTCCAGTTGTTTACAAAAGAAATTATTTTAACAATTTCCATAAAACTTGATGAGTTTCCTTTTGAAATTGAAGTAAATAACTAGTTTTGCAAAATGTTTAGTTATGAAGAATTCTATAAATGAATTCCTGTGAATTTTCAGCTATTGTTAAAAAACCAAAAATATAAAGGGAAAAATTATCTTTGTTTTCCATGAATGAAACCTCAACCTGCAAAGAACAAAGCCTGAATTTTTCAAAAAGTTTTAACGAGACCAATTTCTTTTCTAATTTTTTTCAGAATTCTTTCTTTAAACCACAATTTGAATGAATTGAATTATACTCATAGTTTTCGATTATGAAAGAGTAAAGGATGGCTAGACTTTGGGGTTTCATTACAAATCGACAAAGGTTTTGGGTTTCTTTGACTTTGGGTTACCAATTGAATTGACAAAGCTTTTAGGTTCATTTTGGTGAGTTTTTAAAGCTTCCAATTGACAAACATTTTGGGTTGACTCGACTTTGGGGTTTCTGATGGAATGAAAAAAAAAACTATGAATTCGTATTATACTGTATATCCTGGAACTGGAACCTGTGTATCCATTCAATCTCCTCTAATGGGAAGTTTAAATTTCCCTTATGAAAGAACCACTTAATTAGATTTCATTACCATAAACTATGACTCTCCATCAATCAATCAATCAATCAATCACTTGAAATCATGACTTTAGCAAAGACACAAGAGAGAAATAAACCATTTCGTGCTGAGGATGGTCACTGTTTCCAACGGGGATTACCAACATGCAAATGAGGAAGAGGAAACTTCTTCTTCCCATTTGGGGAAGATAATTGATTCTCATTAGACTTAATTCTGGTGATTTGAAACCCAAGTGTAAAGGTGGAAGCATTAAAAGCCAATCTATTGGCTTGAAAGCCAGATTTGCTTAACGCAAAATCCTCTTTATGAGACTTTTATAATTCATGTCCTTATATATATTAATAAATA
>NC_090753.1:59710374-59730374 GCF_036898095.1 Palaemon carinicauda
CACAGAAGGAGAAATAAAATGTGTTTGCAATGAATATTATGTACTGAAAAATCCTTGAGATATGCTGCTTCCTCTGGTACCTATTTTGATTCTTGGTGATGTCTAGTATTTTGTACACGGAAGAAAGGAGTCCATGTTCATGTGTCTGTATGTGTGTGGCTGGATACCTTAATCATAGCAGTTTTCTGAACCTATAAATCCCTTCACAAATGTATATATATATATATATATATATATATATATATATATATATATATATATATATATATATATATATATATATATATATATATACCTTTCTGAGTGGGGAAACATTAACGTGGTGAAAGGGTTTACGTATCACCATGATCACTAAAGCTGTACTAGTCAGGGTCACTCTACCTGGTTTGTTTACTATCAGCGATCATACAAAAGTCTCCCACCATCACATATCCAGTTGGCCAAAGTGGTGATGGAAACAGGCAAAGGCTAGACAGGAATGAAGACATTTCTGAGGCCTTGGTCCTAAACTTGACTAAAAACGTCATGCACACACCAAATAAACTCTATAAGTCTCTCCCTACTTCCTTGTTCCCCTATTTTGGAGATTGTTTCTTTGAAGCAATTGTTCCATCAATTCCTGCTTCTTACGTGTCATTTTGTGCCATTTAATTCAGGGATAAATGGAAAAGTTGATATGATTATTATTATCATTACTATTATTATTAGTATTACTTACAAAGCTACAACCCTAGTTGGAAAAGCAGGATGCCATAAGCTCAAGGGCTCCAACAGGAAAAATAGCCCAGTGAGGAAAGGGCATACTTAATAATAAAGGAATATGCTTAAAGGTTCAGAGTGCCTAATGCTAGCTGGTAATTAGCTGCATCTTAGTGGTCCACACCAAACCACTTCATACTCCTCAAAGCAAGCTTTTCTATAAAAGTGGAGGACTGGTGGAAATCTTTTGAACTTTACCAAACGACCTCAAACGAGTATCAAATCCTTCTGGATGTAATATAGCATACATCCTAGTCATGCATATTCATATAGAAAGTGTATATCCCTATAATTCGACAAAGGACAAAGAACTTGTATCTGATTATATCAATTCCTTTGCAAACACCAATTTGATTATTCCCGAGGAGGAAACAATTCACTATAGAAAACAACATACTGAAAATTTCAAAGCTAAGAAATGTAAACGAAATTCTATCTTGTATTTGCTATGAATTAAGAAAGCGTTAAAACAACTTCACAGATAAAAACATGAAAGAAATTGTATTTTGTATTTGCTATTTATCAAGAAAGCATTAAAAAAACCTCAAAGATATGAAATATAAAAGAAATCGTATTTTGTATTTGGTATGAATTAAGGACGCATAAAAATTTCAGCGATAAGAGACATAAAATAAACCGAAGCAGTGAAGGTGACTAAAAACGAACTACTCCAGCTGGCATGACTGTAGGACCTGGGACTCCTACGGCAAATACCCCAAAGGTGTCTGAGAGGTTAACAGTATTGAGGCCTCACTTGAGGAAACGAGATGTGATCCTTCCAAGGGCGGCGGCTCCTTTCAGATCTCCGTCTCCGGGAAATTACTCCGACATTATAGGGCTCTTAATTTCAGGAGTGGTTTGAAAGGATTTCTTTGGAGAGGTTTCCGGGGGATTTATATACATTTTTGAGGGATTTTCTTATTTGATTTATGATTTATGGGGGACTTCACGTCACTGTTAGGTGTTATTTCTCTTTCTTTGTCTGCGGTAAACATTTTTGTCAAACCATTAAGGTAAGTATATATAAAGTATACACACAAACGCACGCACACACACATATACATACATACATATATATACATACATATATATATATATATATATATATATATATATATATATATATATATATATATATATATATATATATATCACATGCGGATGGCTCCCAGCTCTGGGTTCTAAAAATATATAATACTATGACTCGTGAATGGGAACCAAACATATAATATTATATATAATACGATTGGCAAGTTACTCAACATCTTGAATTTTAAACCCTCATGTTTGCTTTCACCTTAAAACTGTTACACTTTAAAATACTAATACACGATTTCTGAGACCGTGAAATAACTCCCAGACAGCAACATATAAAACGCGCAATATCCAAAGGTCTCTTAAGTACACTCAAAACTAAACTGGGTAATTACTCTAAGTATAATTTATGACTTATCTAAAAATTACTGTGGTTCTCAACAGGATACCATACGAGCATAATCTGGATCTAAATAATGATGATTGGAATAATAAACTATTTAAAAATATAAATATATTCTATATCAATTAAAACACTTTGAAAGAATTTACAAAATAACACAATAATTGACTCGAAAAAACTAAGTCTGAACAAAACTTAGATTGCGACAAAAATTTTACAATCTGAAAATTATATATGAACTTTACTTGAACTATTATATCTGTATAAACCTTAGTCTAAGAAAAGAAATAATGCAATAAAAATTATACAAAAGCTTGAAATAAATCTGGATAATACAATGTTCAAGTTTGATACTTGAAAATAGAAAACCCGATCACGATACAAAATCTTAATCTTCCTACAAAGCCAATTACAAACACTTTATACAATGCCAACACTCACCCTAATACAATGAATTCAAAATTACCATTTCGTCTTGCGTATCTTTTCGACACACAATTTGCTTTGGGGCACAGAGTCCCTTAGGAGAGGACACACTAAGAGGTACTGAACACTTTCAACAACAATACTCAGAGCTGCATGCGAAAGGAAGAGAGGGGAAGTTATCTGTCTTAAGGCTGCAATGTCTATCTCGATCTCGATAACCTAACCTAGGTGTCACCTTTTACATGAAATTTTGCTAATTCTAGAAGTTTCGGGGTCTGATAGCGTGGGGGCTGGGACAAGCGTCAAAGTTGCCAAGTATCCACTCCCGAACGCTATACTCACGCCAAACCAGTCGACTCTCTCAGGCTGCTAGCTCCTCCCACCCTGAGTCCCCGGAAAAAAAAAAGAAAAGATAACATCCTCTCACCGGCCTTCGCAACATTTCTAATGCACATGGTAGAGAATTTTCCGAAGCACATGTTACTGAACCTTCTCTTTCAAACATGACACAATACTTCATAAAATATATAAGAACATTACCGAAGCCCCCGTTCATATCCCGCACGAATCCCATAACACTCTCAAATAGTTTATGTAAGACTTCGTACCAAATATACATGAAATAAAAGTTGATTCTTAAAAATAACGTATATCTACATATTTTAACTTGAATAAAGAATACAATTGAATTCACGACAAAAGTCATACATAATTTACATAAAATACTAACATCTACATGAGAGAGCTCATTTTACGAGCTGGGTATCATCACTTCAATACACAAAGGAAATATAAATAAAATCATGACTAAGCTAATGCCTTTACTCTACACTAGACCAGCATCTTAAGAATATACATATACATATATATATATATATATATATATATATATATATATATATATATATATATATACATATATATATATATATATATATACATATATATATATATATATATATATATATATATATATATATATATATATATATATATATATATATATATATATATATATATATATAATAGTGTGGCCCGGCGATGTGGAGAAAACGGACAAAAACAAGCAATTGAAAAGGCAATATGATTCAAATGCTTAGAAGAAAAAAAGCCTTACACGACTGCATGTATGGTAAACCCTTGATAGAAGTATGGTAATTAAAAGAGTTTTGCTATCAAGGATATGCATATATTTATACATAAACACATATATAAATATATAAATATATTATATATATATATACATATATAAATATATTATATATATACATATATATATATATATATATATATATATATATATATATATATATATATATATATATATATATATATATATATATATATATACATACATACATATATATATATATATATATATATATATATATATATATATATATATATATATATATATATATATATATATATATATATATATATATTCATATACATATGTACCTCTTTCTCTCTCTCTCCCCCCCCTCTCTCTCTCTCTCTCTCTCTCTCTCTCTCTCTCTCTCTCTCTCTCTCTCTCTCTCTCTCTCTCTCTCTCTCTCTCAACTTACAAATCTCTAACCGACCCACTACATAATACAGGATCATTCAATGCTAATCAGAGTTAAACCAAATATTCATTTATAGAAAAAAAAAAAACTTTATATTTTTGGTTTATCAAAAGTAGTTGACATTCAGAAACCGACGCATTCTATTTTTCCCCGTGAAAATTATACAATACAAATATGTAATTTCCCCTGAGAATCAGCTTCCAAGTTATTTGCATCTGTTATTTGAATGAAAACAAATATATTTTGCTCTTCATTCTGATATTTCTAAAGCTGTACCTCATAGCCTAGAGGCCAGAGGCTCCGGAGTACTGTTGTACTGTTGAGGAGAGAGGAATAAGGTTTAAAGGTCACTCATGAATGGCAGAGGCAGAGATTATATATATATATATATATATATATATATATATATATATATATATATATATATATATATATATATATATATATATGTATATATATATATATATATATATATATATATATATATATATATATATATATATATATATACATATATATATATATATATATATATATATATATATATATATATATATATATATATATAGAGAGAGAGAGAGAGAGAGAGAGAGAGAGAGAGAGAGAGAGAGAGAGAGAGAGAGAGAGAGAGAGAGAGAGAGAGAAAATACATTATATTATCATACCTAGCAAAAAAAAACCTACTGTGAAATTTTAGCCCATGCCGAATCATTTTTTTTTTCTTTTCATTTAGAATGTTCGCGACCAACTTCCCACCGAGAAAGATAACACAGTGGGAGGTTTCATATTTCTAAAGAAAGAAAATATATTTCTTGTTCGTGTCGTCTGGGAATTTCTATAATCGTGTTCATGGTGGTCTGTGAATTAAGAAATAGATTATTTTTAAGCTGTAACTGTGAAAGTTGTTTTAGACGATGAAAAACTTAATGATTTTGGAATGAAAATGAGTCTTTCAGAAGGAAAAATATATGGGCAATAGGTCATTCTTATGAAAATTAAATAAGTACGTCTTAATACAGCCTGAAAACTACGAATTTCAACATATTGGGTCGCCTATGTGGTAACGTCCATGACTGTTGAACGCTAGACTGGAGTTCGAGTTCCAATCAAACTCGTTAGTTACTTTGGTTGCTGCAACCTAACTATCCTTGTGAGCTAAAGATGGGGGTTTGGGGGAGACTTTAGTTCAATCTGCTGAGTCATCAGCAGCCATTGCCTGGTCCTCCCTGGTCCCAACTTGAGCGCTGATCATATGGTAAATATGGTTAGTTTTTAGGCCTGGGTATTATTGAATACTGCCAATAGTTAACTGAAATCTACGGACACTGTCTACCACATTTCATTCGCTAATGGTACAGCAGATGGGGAAAAAGTGCAATGTTGATCCAAAATCGTGATCTTGATCTGTATCACCTCCAAACTTGCATAGTTTCTTCCGATGCATAACATCTATCCAATGTTAAAATATGGTGAAAATTTAATTTGTCAATTTGTTTTGACGTAATCTTTAATATTGAGAAAAAAAGGAAATCCAGATCCGGCACCGGATCATCTCCAAAACTGAATGGGGTCGTCCATGACCCGAGATCTATCGGTGGTGAAAATTACGTCAAAATCCGTTGAAATTTTTTTTTGATGTAGTCCTCTCCACAGACACACAGACAAATAAATAAATAAATATATGAACTGACTCGATTTTATAACCTTCTTGGCGGATGTAATAAGGTCGTTCTATTATTAGAAAAAAAAGAATAGATTACAAAGTTACGTTTACGTAATCTAAAGCAACCAACATGAAAATATTTAGATAGTGATTAAAGAAATTCATTGCTGTAACTTGATGATTTTACAATTTTTGAAATGAAAAGAGACGCTGCTATTTTAGATAATCTAAAAACTACGGAATTGCAAATATTTGAAAGAATTCATTACTAAAAACGCTTATGGAAATTCGCACTATTTATTTTCAAATCTGTAAATAATAGCACATCAGAACAAATCATCTTCACTAATTCTATAAAATACAATTTTGGCAATATATAAATGATGACCAAAATATTTTTCATTCAATTAACAAATGCAAATCATTTGCATGCTGAATCTCTAGAGATTAGATGTTTCTTTTATATAATTTTCGATTGGTAAAAATATATATATTTTTGTCCAATCCACTATGAGGATATTTTTCAAAATGGGTTAAGTCATTTATTGGTTAGAACTTTGCAAGTTAAGAGTGAAAATTCGACTGACCGGAATGTCATTTTGTATTTTGGTAGGATGAAATTATGTATAAACACACACACACACACACACACACACACACATATATATATATATATATATATATATATATATATATATATATATATATATATATATATATATATATATAAATATATATACTGTTTACATAGGGAAATATATATATATATATATATATATATATATATATATATATATATATATATATATATATATATATATATATATATGTATGTGTGATTGAACACATACATACATGCATACATATACACAATTATATGTATATATGCACACACATACAAATATCCATACATATGCATATGCATATATATATACATACACACACACACATATATATATATATATATATATATATATATATATATATATATATATATATATATATATATATATATATATATATATATATATATACATACATATATATATATATATATATATATATATATATATATATATATATATATATATACATATATATATATATATATATATATATATATATATATATATATATATATATATATATATATATATATATATATATATTCATATACATACGTACCTCTTTCTCTCTCCTCCCTCTCTCTCTCTCTCTCTCTCTCTCTCTCTCTCTCTCTCTCTCTCTCTCTCTCTCTCTCTCAACTTACAAATCTCTAACCGACCCACTACATAATACAGGATCATTCAATGCTAATCAGAGTTAAACCAAATATTCATTTATAGAAAAAAAAAACTTTATATTTTTGGTTTATCAAAAGTAGTTGACATTCAGAAACCGACGCATTCTATTTTTCCCCGTGAAAATTATATAATACAAATATGTAATTTCCCCTGAGAATCAGCTTCCAAGTTATTTGCATCTGTTATTTGAATGGAAACAAATATATTTTGCTCTTCATTCTGATATTTCTAAAGCTGTATCTCATAGCCTAGAGGCCAGAGGCTCCGGAGTACTGTTGTACTGTTGAGGAGAGAGGAATAAGGTTTAAAGGTCACTCATGAATGGCAGAGGCAGAGATTATATATATATATATATATATATATATATATATATATATATATATATATATATATATATATATATATATATATATATATATATATATATATATATATATATATATATATATATATATTTATATATATATATATATATATATGTTACGACCGTATTTACGGCCGTAATTTCAAGGGTTCTTTCTATTCAGAAATTTGCGGTCAGTAAAAATGTAACACAGCAATTTGGGAACAAAAGAACAAACACCTCAACAAAAGTTACAATATTTATTTACAAACAAAAAAAAATAATGGGTTGGTTACAATAATAAGCAAAATAAATTAATATACAAATTGAGGGAAAACCAACCTTATGATCTTTAAAAGATCACCTACAACTAAGTAAATCCCTAGGCTAAGAAATAGGAAGATTGTAAATACAACATTTCAGGCAGCTACCTTTCAAAACCACTGGCCAGAAAACTAAGCTAACAAACTAAGATAGGTAGAAGGAAGAAAGAGAAAATAAATGAGAAACTTAATATTATTCCTACCTAACACAAACAAACTAACTTAAATGTTAAACTTAACTTAATAAATGATAAATTACAAAAACCAAATAATCTTACAAATTTACACAGAATAATCACAAAAAGCTCGGTAGATTGTCCCATCAGGCCATCCAGGGTCCAAAAGACCGTACTGCAATCAAGGGCGTGCACACCTACAGGTACTCGGCGATCCACGATCGTCGTAAATAACAATAAAAATATCTCATACCTGAGGTATGCCGCCCTACGTATCTCCACGAGTTCCAAGAACTCACTGACGCCGATGAGCAGGTCAACTGGATCACTGCAATGCCCGAAGGCAATCCAAAATGCCACAGGAACGCAAAGGGTGGTAGCCTCCGAGAATCCGGGACTTCAACGGATCTCGCACGTCGCAAACCGCACCGTTCTCGGTAGAAACGGGCCAACTCGTTCGCAAATCCTCCGACGAACGAGGGAAGGGACGTGGCTGATGAATGCCGCGGGTGACAAACACCAGCGACCACACACAAAGTAGCGAAGGAGGTGCTTCAAAAACTCCAAAGGTCACCAAGATGAATTGGCAGAGCGTCAGACTGTGAGTAGGAACTCGAACGAACTCTGTCACTTATCACCACCATTCGATCAAGCCTTTCACTCGAGTCAACACAGCTCATAGGAGAGAAAAACAGCAATCGTTAATAAGGCACTCCAGTAGTTCACTAATACCGGGGGAGAAGGTGGAAAACAAAAACAAAACTGAGAAGTCATATGACTCTCTACAGAGTTCATCAAACTAAGAATGACGCTGGCTTATTAATAAACTAAAAACTAAAACAAGATCAAAAGGTTGGAAAAGTATTAACAACTTATAATCAAATTATAATGAATTTACTTTACTCTATATATATATATATATATATATATATATATATATATATATATATATATATATATATATATATATATATATATATATATATATATATATATATAACGGATTTTGAGCGAAGCGAAAAATCTATTTTTGGGTGAGATGGCCATGTCGTCCTGATGGAAGTTCCTATAGGGTAGCTTCCTAGGGTATATTACAACTACGGCGATATTCCCAGAGAATTTACCTTAAGGTACCAGAATTCTAACTCCTGGAGCGAGTATCCCTCGTGAAAGGGATATCGCGACATATCAGAGGACGTATTCTTGACACGACACATGGCAATCTACATCCTGGACAGAGATTTCGTCTCGTAGGAGGTGATTGGCAAGATACGAATTCGGGAAAGAAAAAGGGGAGCCGCTCCCAAGGCTTCCCTATCCTCCGATTCGTATGCGTGCCTGGCGCCAATCCTGGCGCCATCTGTATTCCTTGTAGCGTACACGAGGTGCTACAGATACTGTATGTAGGGATGGGTCCTACAGCCCTTTCTTAGAAAGGCAAGGGCGGGTCCATCAGGACGACATGGCCATCTCACCCAAAAATAGATTTTTCGCTTCGCTCAAAATCCGTTTTTTGGGCTCAAGCCATGGCGTCCTGATGGAAGTGTACCAGAGCATTACTGTATCTGTGGATTCTCAGAACGTGCCGTACTCCCCGGAGGTAATTTTTTCCCGGTCGACTAGACCTAGAGACCTAAGATGTTACCGTTATACATCTTTTCAACTAACTATAAACTATGTTAGAGCTTCCTGCCCCCTACAGGGAAGAGTCCTACTAGACTCTGGAAAAGTCTCGAAGAGTACATATACCTATGTATGAATACCAGGCAAGCTAATATAGTGGTCTCGCCCTATATTAAGTAAAGCATAGTTTGTATAGAACCACTGCGTCAATATATATTGACCAGTAATCCGCACAATACTTGTATTGGACAAAGGTTTATATCCACATAGGAAGAAACTAATAAAACCGCCCTCTTCCCTTTATGGGACGGAGTCCTCCCATTAGGGGACTACATAAACCAATGCAACATAGCTTGCATAACAGAACAATTCTACCAGAATTATCCCAGATAAGATACATAGAATTAAATGCTCAATTATACCAATAAATTGACACAGGTGAAAGAGACGCAAGGTTCTCAAGAACAAGTTTATTGACAGACAATAAATAGACAGGTTAACAACAAATATATATATATAGATATAAAAGAGGATAACCCAAAACTTTAAGCATAAGTATGATAGTAAACAGAACTTGTTTATCTGAAAGAAAAACCATTAAACGCCACTTTTTTAAGATACCGAGGTATCAAGTCATAAAAGTCTGTACTACAAATCAATCACATTAGCGTTAGAAACGCTCGTCACACATGTCTGTACTTATGCTAGGTTCACCTTTGAAAAAGGAACAGTCTATGTAGGCACTCGGTGCCCTCATTTAGTTTGTAGTACAGTATGTACCTACACACTCACCCTGGACTTAATCGTCCCAATTAAGACCACTGTTCCTCGCAGAGTTAAACAGTAGGGTTAACTACACGACCCACTGCTACCACAGATCTCTTTAGTTCCTCTACTTGCTTCGCATAGTGGCGAAAGAACACTCTGGAAGACTTCCAGCCCGTGTATGAATGGAGATGTTCAAAATCCATACAATTAAAGAAATTTAGGGATGAGGCAACTTTCCTCGGATCGTGACCTGCGGGTGTACTGTCAGGATCCGCTCTGCGAATAAAATATGTGATTTTCGCTCTGAGTTGATTCAGAGATAAATTTGAGCCTGATGTTTCTCCCCTGAATAGTTGTCCACCCTTGAAGTCTGAAGTTCTACGAAGATAGACCTTTAGGCATTCTACTGGACATAGAGATGCATCTTCTTTTAGAGGGCAGATTCTCCAGGGACCCCACCTGTTGGTGGGTAACTCATTCTTGGCGAGAAACGTAGGATCCGGAAACAGGTTCAGATCCCCCCCATCCAGGAACTGAACACGACCTGCCTCTCTCGAGAGGGCTACGATCTCACTAACCCTGGCCCCGGACGCGAGTGCAAATAGGAAAATAACTTTTTGCGTCGAATCCTTTAACGCACATTCTTCATTGCTCAACAGGGAGGCGAAATGAAGAACTTTGTCTAAAGACCATGAGATGGGCTTTGGAGGTGCTGAAGGTCTGAGCCTAGCGCAGGCTTTCGGAACTTTATTAAAGATCTCGTTACCTAGGTCGATCTGGAAGGCAAATAAAATGGGTCTCATCAAAGCAGATTTACACACTGAAATCGTGTTAGCTGCCAACCCTTGGCCATGGAGGTGGATGAAGAAAGATAAGCAGAAGTCTGTTGAGATCTCCTGCGGATTCTTTGCCTTTACAAAGGCCACCCATTTTCTCCAAGATGACTCATATTGCCTTCTAGTCGATTTGCACTTATATTCCTCTAGGAAGTCTATGCTGGCTTTCGAAATCCCAAAACGCTTTCTCACCGCAAGGGCGAGAAAATCATGAGCTGCAGGGTCCGGGTTTTCTGTAATGAAGTGCAGACAGTCGACTTCTGGACTCGCTGGGTCAGAACTGGATGTGGTAGCGGCACAAACTTCATCTGTAGTTCCAACGCCAAGGGGAACCACATACTGTTCGGCCACTTGTGGGCCACTATTGCCGCTACCCCCTTGAAGGATCTCAGTTTGTTGAGGACCCTCACAGAAGGTTGTGAGGGGGGAACAGATAAATCCTGGACCATCTGTTCCAGTCGAGGGACATCGCGTCCACTGTTTCCGCTAAGGGGTCCTCGTACGGGGACACGTACAGGGGCAACTTCTTGTTGTCTTTCGTCGCAACGAGGTCTATCTCCAGTTCTGGGACTTGATTCAGAATGAAGGAGAATGATCCTGCGTCTAAGGACCATTCCGACTCTATCGGTGTGAACCTGGATAGAGCGTCCGCTGTCACATTGCGGACTCCTTGAAGGTGAACTGCCGACAGGTACCACTTCTTCTTTTCCGCCAATTGGAAAATGGCTAACATCACCTGGTTGAGAGGTGGTGACCTCAACCCTTGTCGATTCAAGCATCTCACAACCACCTCGCTGTCCATCACCAATCTTATGTGGATCGAGTGACGCGGGGAGACTTTCTTTAAGGTAAGGAGCACTGCCATAGCTTCTAGAAAGTTTATATGAAAGGTCCTGAATAGCTTGGACCAAGTCCCCTGGACTTTTTTCCGATGAGAGTGACCTCCCCATCCCTCCTTTGAGGCGTCTGAGTGAATCGTCATCGACGGGGAAGGTGGCTGAAGAAGAACCGACTTCTTTAGATGTCTGGCTTGGGACCAAGGCCTGAGAAGAGTACGTAGCCGAGGCGGCACTGGTCTTCTCAGATCTCTTCGCGCGTTTGATGCATACCTTCTCCAAACTCCGGTTGCATCCTTTAGCTGTGCTCTTAGCACTGGGTCTGTCACTGAAGCAAACTGGAGAGAGCCTAGTACCCTCTCCTGTTCGCGTCTTGATATCCTTTCGGAATCTAGAAGTCTCTTGACAGAGCCCGCTATCTCCTTCCTTTTATTCGTCGGGATGGAGAAACTGTGTGACAAAAGGTCCCAGTGGATTCCCAGCCACTGGAACTTTTGGGATGGAGAAAGTCGAGACTTTTTTCTGTTGATCTTGAAGCCTAGGTACTCTAGGAACTGGATCACCTGACTGGAAGCTTGCAAGCATTCGGTCTCGGATGCTGCCCACACCAGCCAGTCGTCCAGGTAGGCTACTACCTGAATTCCCTTTAGGCGTATTTGTTTGAGAGCTG
Source organism: Palaemon carinicauda (assembly GCF_036898095.1). Lineage (NCBI taxonomy): Eukaryota > Metazoa > Arthropoda > Malacostraca > Decapoda > Palaemonidae > Palaemon > Palaemon carinicauda. Next base: position 59,723,108 of record NC_090753.1, read on the forward strand.
CGCTCGCAAGCTTCGTGAAAATCCTTGGGGCTATGTTTAGCCCGAATGGCATGGCTCTGAAGGCATATAGTCTCCGTTGTAGCCTGAATCCTAGGTAGGGGGAGAGTTGACGGCTGATTGGAATGTGCCAATAGGCGTCTGACAAGTCTATAGAGACTGAGTATGCCCTCTTGGGCAGTAAGGTCCTTATGTGTTGCAGTGTTAGCATCTTGAATTTGCAATTCACTATGAACTTGTTGAGTGGCGACAAGTCCAGAATGACTCTGAGCTTTTCCGAGTCTTTCTTGGGAACACAAAACAGCCTGCCTTGGAATTTGATGGACTTCACCTTTCGGATCACCTTTTTCTCCAACAGTTCTTGAACGTACTCCTCCAGAACGGGGGTGGAGTGTTGGAAAAACCGAAGGCACGGGGGTGGAGTGCTGTAACAGCTCCAGCCCAGTCCATTCTTGAGTAGGCTTTGGGCCCAGGGATCGAAGGTCCAGCGATCCCAAAATTTCATCAGTCTCCCTCCTACCGGTATCGTTTCACTTGGACTGCCGTCCTGAGGTCTTGCCTCCCTGACCACGACCACCTCTGAAGCCCCTTCCCCTTGAGGGGCGCCTAGACGAGCCTCTGGCTGCTCCTCTAGGTTTTGCACGAAAGGAAGAAGACTGTCCTTCGAACGTTGGGGCGAATGTGGTGGACTGACCTGGCACAGCCTGGGGTACCCACTGAAAAGTGGTCGGGGTTTGTGCCACCATCTGGGGCACTGGAGGCAATGGCAATTGCAGTTGCTGTTGCTGTCTAAAAGGGTTGGCTGGCCGAGACGGTAGCCTAGTCCTCATATTCTTCCTCTTTGGTTGAGGACCCTCATCCGGGGAAGACTTTCTTTTGATAGCCAGGCCCCACTTCTGGAGAAGGTTTCTATTCTCCACGGCGGCCTTATCAACAACTTCTTTGACCACATCGGTAGGGAAAAGGTCTTTTCCCCAAATGTTGGAGGAGATTAACTTCCTTGGCTCGTGTCTCACCGTAGCCCCGGTGAACACGAACTCCCTGCAAGCTCTCCTTGCCTTGACGAAGCTATAAAGGTCCTTTGTCACTGTGGCTAGGTGAGACTTAGCCACCACCATGAACATTTCATGGACCTTGGGGTCACTTGCCATCGTCTCAAGAGTAGTCTGATGAGACATTGAGGCAGCCAGTCTTTCTTTTGTCTCGAACTCTCTTCGTAAAAGAGAGTCGGACAGCTTGGGGAGGTCCTTGCCGAATTGACGTCCAGCAATATCAGCCTCCAACTTTCCCACTGAGAACGTCAGATGGACATCCTTCCAATCTTTGTGGTCCATAGGCAGGGCCAGCGACAAGGGTTTACACTCCTCCAGGGAGGGGCAAGGCTTGCCGGCCTCGACTGCCTTTAGGATAGCCGCAAACCCTTTCTGTAAAAAGGGGAAGGCTCTAGCAGGAGAGGACACAAAAGAAGGGAGCTTCTTGCTCAATGCAGCTACCTTCGAGTTAGAGAAGCCCCTCTCCTTCATCGAGGATGAAAGTAGGGCTTGAGCCTTAGCGTGGTCCATAATGATGACCTCCTTCGGCTCTGTCTCCTCCCTTGAAGCTGGTTCTTTTCTCAGCCGGACATAGCAGTCCGGATATGATGCCTTGCTGGGCCAGAATTCCACCTCCTCTAGGGGAACTGAACCCAGCTTATCCGAGATGACGATCTTTCCAGTCGTCATCAGCATGTGCTCAGCATACCTCCATGGGTTAGCATCTGAGCATAAGGGAAGGTCTTTCACATTGAGCCTTTTCCGGGGCCCATGTGATTCTGCCAGGGACTGCATCCGCAGTTCCATAGCAGCCGCCTTCTCCTGATTCTCCTTCTGCATTTGTTGGATCATTCCAACAATCGAAGAGAGGGCCTGTCCCAGTTCTACTGGGAGACCGGCCGATGTTGAGGGAATAGGCTCCGGGATCTGAACCGGAGTAGCCGACACCTCGTCGACCTCATCCTCTACGACGTCCGGGGTTTGAACTTCATCCTGACCTTCTGCCAGGAGGTCTTGTTCCAAACGCTCGTCCAGGTCAGACATCCTGTCATCTAACTGGATGTCTTGCATCGCGACTGCGACTTCAACGTCCACTTGGACCTGATCTTGGGGGATCTCCTCTTGAGGCTGGGGAATCGCTGCATCAGCTGATGCCTTGGGAAAAAGATACGCCCTCATCTTCTCACTTGGAAGATAAGGGCCAGAGGTGTTCTTTTGGAAGCCCCTTACCCAGGTACGAAGCTTCTCCCTTGCTATATCCCTTGATTCCGCCGTCCTAGGGGAATCAAAAGCCTCAGTAATCAGGTTAGTGCATACAGTACATACCTGAGGGTCCCAATACTGGAGATCATCCTTGGAGACAGCGCATGCTGCGTGTCTCCTACAACACTCATGTCCGCAGAGGTTCTTGCTGCGGACGTTGCAGAAAACATTTCCGCACTTCGGAGGGTCCTCCTGTAAAGAGAAGAAATTTCCATGAGTATCAAGTGAACTATGTATCACTGGATATGCATAGTATAGCATAACAATTCATAAAGGAAAGACACACACTTGTGTTTCCTTCACAACCCATTGTTGCAGCCTTCCAGATAATAAAATCAAAATGGTTAATCCCTTCTAGAGTAACCAATGCAAGGTTTCCAGAGGAAACAGGTGGAGCTCACACCTAAGCAATGATTTTAAAATCCTGGATAATAGACAGGAAAGAACTCACTTTCCTATCTGTAGGGCAACAGCAAAGGGATGTGCGAGAAAACACAATAGTGTTAGAAGACACAGTGCTGTACCAAAACCCTTACCATAGTTTTCTTCTTACTGTATATGTTATACTGAAGAATACTAGTACAGTATAGGGGGATGCGTGCCGGCCTGCCTTTGCCGGCCGGCACACACCATAACTAGCTTTAAAGTATACTACTTAACAGCTATAAGGCGGCAGCACTCTGGTTCAAATGCATGTGCCGTACGGCAGCAACTGCCGGCCGGTAACAGCCAATGTTGACCGGCAATGGCTGCCGGCCAGCAACTACACAAGGTAGTACCCAGCTGCCGGCCACACTCTTGGTGACCGGCAGACAAGGGCTGACATAAGCAGGCCGGCAAAGGTACTAGACCGATGTCAGCCGGCAGTAAAAGAACCAGAGTACTACACCAGCCCGGCTGCCGGCCTATGAGGCCGGCAGCCGGGTCAGGTACAGCACTAGAAGAAAAATAGAATGGATGCCGGGATAAGAGTTTACACAACCTCCAAGCCCGGCAACCGAAAGAGTGCATATAAGGAAGGGGAGAAACTAATTCAGGCTTCCTGACCAATGCCGTCTGGCTCTACAGGCAGGCATGGATGAGGGACCAAGAGAGGTCCGGGCAGCACTCGAAAACATAAGACCCTTGCCGGCCAGCAGCTCTGCCGGCCGGCAAGGGGCTGAGTCAATTCCACATCCTAACCTATACTAGGTCCAGATGTAGAACGACGTACAGTACAGTAATGGCTAGGCCATTACGGAGAAAGAGGGGGAAGGGACAAGAGGGTCCTACCAACCTTGCTTTAGTGACAGATCACCCGCAGCCAAGAAACTTATCTTAGCCTAAGGGAGATCTAAGGGGGAAGGCCAGCAATACTTGCCAGCTCCCAGAGCACCAAAGCAAGGAAGGTGTTGCTACTCCCAGGGAAAGAAACTTATCCTCCCCGAGAACAGCAACAAGGACTAGTCTGGTAGATCACAAAAGAAGGAATCATATCCACAGAAACCTTCGGTAGTGACCTAAGGGAGCTAAGCTCCCTTTGTCTGTGTCAGGCCAGCGAGGGGGACTCAGCCCCAAGCCAGACAACACAGACTCAGACTAAAAAACTCTGTTGTTCTGTCCCTCTTGAACCATACTGCAGGAACAGGAAGGTACAGTAACACCCCAGTATAGTTTTATCGAAAATAAATTCGGAAAAAACCACTTAGGGATAAGCCCAAGGCTTAAACAGAGGGAAAGGGATTGCATACCTTCTCCGAAGAAAAGAAAGCAACAGGGGAGTATGATAAAGTATACTAAGGCTCCATAAGCAACTAGCCTAGGCACCAAGAGAATCGATTACCTAAATCACCGAAACTCACTCGTATACTATCTTGGAAATATTCCACACAGTCTTAAATGTATAAAATATAGCCCAAAGCTTCAATAAAATTTTAATTACACTCGGAAAAACCAAAATCATGCATGAAGTACTAGGACCAAACGACTAGGCTACATGGCCTAGCGTAGGCCAGAATGGCGAATACTTCGCCAAATAATACTAAGCACGAAAGGAAATCCTATGTAATGCTAAATAGCTAAAATTTATTAAAGCAAAACAACCAGGAATGTCGCTCTGACTAACTAAAATTATACCTAGCGAGCGACAGCGTCCAGGACGCCTCTGGTAGGCTACGGCTCTTGTATCAAAGATTAATCCTATTAATCACTCAAAATTTTACCAAGAGCCTACATTTATACATAAAAGACATTATACTCAACTTATCAGAGGCCAACGAAGACGGAGAAGCCATGAAAAAGTAGAATAAATCCAAGATTTGCGAGAAACACAGGAAAAAACACAGAGTTGTTAAGCTACGCAAAAAGGAATACAGATGGCGCCAGGATTGGCGCCAGGCACGCATACGAATCGGAGGATAGGGAAGCCTTGGGAGCGGCTCCCCTTTTTCTTTCCCGAATTCGTATCTCGCCAATCACCTCCTACGAGACGAAATCTCTGTCCAGGATGTAGATTGCCATGTGGCGTGTCAAGAATATGTCCTCAGATATGTCCCGATATCCCTTTCACGAGGGATACTCGCTCCAGGAGTTAGAATTCTGGTACCTTAAGGTAAATTCTCTGGGAATATCGCCGTAGTTGTAATATACCCCAGGAAGCTACCCTTTAGGAACTTCCATCAGGACGACATGGCTTGAGCCCAAAAATATATATATATATATATATATATATATATATATATATATATATATATATATATATATATATAGAGAGAGAGAGAGAGAGAGAGAGAGAGAGAGAGAGAGAGAGAGAGAGAGAGAGAGAGAGAGAGAATACATTATATTATCATACCTAGCAAAAAAAAAAACCTACTGTGAAATTTTAGCCCATGCCGAATCATTTTTTTTTTCTTTTCATTTAGAATGTTCGCGACCAACTTCCCACCGAAAAAGAGAGACCATTATATTTAGAAGGGCAGAGTGTGCCTTACATGGAGACCAAAAATAACAGTGGGAGGTTTCATATTTCTAAAGAAAGAAAATATATTTCTTGTTCGTGTCGTCTGGGAATTTCTATAATCGTGTTCATGGTGGTCTGTGAATTAAGAAATAGATTATTTTTAAGCTGTAACTGTGAAAGTTGTTTTAGACGATGAAAAACTTAATGATTTTGGAATGAAAATGAGTCTTTCAGAAGGAAAAATATATGGGCAATAGGTCATTCTTATGAAAATTAAATAAGTACGTCTTAATACAGCCTGAAAACTACGAATTTCAACATATTGGGTCGCCTATGTGGTAACGTCCATGACTGTTGAACGCTAGACTGGAGTTCGAGTTCCAATCAAACTCGTTAGTTACTTTGGTTGCTGCAACCTAACTATCCTTGTGAGCTAAAGATGGGGGTTTGGGGGAGACTTTAGTTCAATCTGCTGAGTCATCAGCAGCCATTGCCTGGTCCTCCCTGGTCCCAACTTGAGCGCTGATCATATGGTAAATATGGTTAGTTTTTAGGCCTGGGTATTATTGAATACTGCCAATAGTTAACTGAAATCTACGGACACTGTCTACCACATTTCATTCGCTAATGGTACAGCAGATGGGGAAAAAGTGCAATGTTGATCCAAAATCGTGATCTTGATCTGTATCACCTCCAAACTTGCATAGTTTCTTCCGATGCATAACATCTTTCCAATGTTAAAATATGGTGAAAATTTAATTTGTTAATTTGTTTTGACGTAATCTTTAATATTGAGAAAAAAAGGAAATCCAGATCCGGCACCGGATCATCTCCAAAACTGAATGGGGTCGTCCATGACCCGAGATCTATCGGTGGTGAAAATTACGTCAAAATCCGTTGAAATTTTTTTTGATGTAGTCCTCTCCACAGACACACAGACAAATAAATAAATAAATATATGAACTGACTCGATTTTATAACCTTCTTGGCGGATGTAATAAGGTCGTTCTATTATTAGAAAAAAAAAGAATAGATTACAAGGTTACGTTTACGTAATCTAAAGCAACCAACATGAAAATATTTAGATAGTGATTAAAGAAATTCATTGCTGTAACTTGATGATTTTACAATTTTTGAAATGAAAAGAGACGCTGCTATTTTAGATAATCTAAAAACTACGGAATTGCAAATATATGAAAGAATTCATTAATAAAAACGCTTATGGAAATTCGCACTATTTATTTTCAAATCTGCAAATAATAGCACAACAGAACAAATCATCTTCACTAATTCTATAAAATACAATTTTGGCAATATATAAATGATGACCAAAATATTTTTCATTCAATTAACAAATGCAAATCATTTGCATGCTGAATCTCTAGAGATTAGATGTTTCTTTAATATAATTTTCGATTGGTAAAAATATATAGATTTTTGTCCAATCCACTATGAGGATATTTTTCAAAATGGGTTAAGTCATTTATTGGTTAGAACTTTGCAAGTTGAGAGTGAAAATTCGACTGACTGGAATGTCATTTTGTATTTTGGTAGGATGAAATTATGTATACACACACACACACACAGACACACACACACACACACACACACACACACACACACACACACACACACACACACATATATATATATATATATATATATATATATATATATATATATATATATATATATATATATATATATATATATATATTTACTGTTTACATAGGGAAATATATAGATTGTTCGAATGACTAACGTAGAAGATCAAATGAAAAAAGAATTGTCCGCAGCGAGGGATGTCATCTGTTCACTGAAGAAGGAACTTCAGAAGAGAGATTTGGAAAACGTTATAAAAGATGACGGAATGGGTGACGTTGAAAGGTGTGAAACTGCAACAGAAGATGACAAGAGAGTAGACGTTGTGAAGGGAGAAAAGCAAGAAGGAGAAGGACCTACAAGGAAACTTTTGGTAAGGAAACCAAAGAAGAAAAAACCAAAACAGGACAAGTTCTCTTGGACCCCCTTAGTCCAG